>NW_015664016.1:192110-202124 GCF_001515625.1 Sinocyclocheilus rhinocerous
CATGAGGAAAATCGGCCGATTCCGATCCCTGGCCGATCGATCGGTGCATCTCTAGTTTACACCAAATATAATAATCACCCTGAAAATTTTATTTCATTACGCCATGCTGGTCCAAAATATATTTGGTATATATTTAAAATGTATTCTGGCCAGAATTGAATTGTATTTATTTTATCTTTCTATCTTTTAAAATTATTATTATTATTATTTTTTGCTGCACAAGTATAAGAGATATTCAGAGAGATGCCAACAAGTTTTCAAACTGATACACCAAGACAGCAAAGTCTGCAACCAAAACAACCAATTCCCTGATAGACTTCTCATCTAATCAACAGAAGTGTTCAGGAAAACGAAGTCATTGTTTTTGCATTTATGTTTGCTGCCGCAAGTGTTCAGCTTTTTTTTTGCTGCACAAGTATAAGAGATATTCAGAGAGATGCCAACAAGTTTTCAAACTGATACACCAAGACAGCAAAGTCTGCAACCAAAACAACCAATTCCCTGATAGACTTCTCATCTAATCAACAGAAGTGTTCAGGAAAACAAAGTCATTGTTTTTGCATTTATGTTTGCTGCCGCAAGTGTTCAGCTTTAAATGAAACATAATTGAGAGCTCAATTAAGTCTTCTGAGCAACATCAACAAAATGTTCCTCTGTGCCGCTCTCTCGGGGACAGAAACCTCCTCATGCGAAATCACAAACACTTGACCTCGCTCCCACACATCTGTATCTCCAAACACATCACGTTCTTTCTCAGTCATATCTCTCGCTTTCATCCTCTCGATGTAGGACAGAAAGCTCTTCACATACGTCACAGAAACACCACAATACATGGCAACAAGCAAAAGCAAGTGAACCGGCATTTATAATATGACTCCACAAATACCTCCGTGATGGCTGTACTGATCTGTGATGGTCACAGCTATAATGAGCTAAGCACTTTGTCCCGACCCCTCACAGTCGGAGCACAACGAAGGGGCCCCTTGCCTCGCTGAACCCTTCATAACACGCTGAACTCAGTGACCCTGCTTTGACTCTCGCTCTTGGAGTCGAACTTTAATAACCTAGAGGAGAGACTGCTCACATCGCCTCCTACCGCGCAAAATGATTTCAGCTCGGGGATTAATACTGAACATTCATCAGCAATTTCAGACATTTTGGACATTTTCCTCAAATCCGAAGACTGACTTAAAGGACATCTGCTCTAGCCTGAGAGGACGAGGGGTTATTATGCCCTTATCTGTCAGAGATGCTCAAAATGCTCATAAAAAGCCAAAAGATCCAAGAGAACAATTTAGTCATACAATATATTGGTAATAGATCATATCAGTCTGAACAAATCAGTACTGGAAACAGAAATTATTATTGCTTATTTTTTGCCAATTTAAGCCAATTTTATCAGTATTATCAGCATCATCGAAGCAGATCTTATGTTTTTCCTATTTAAATGGTGTACTTTTTTAAAAACAATGTATAATAGAGATGCATTTATTAAGGTATTCAAAATTCAAAAATCTGAATTTGAAAAATTTGAAAACGGATAAATATCACACTTTCACCAGTCGATTAATACATTTCATTAATACATTACGACTGTTATGTAATAAATTGTCTTTAGAAAAAAATACATTTTAGCCATGTTTTTAGGAATACAATTTTATATAAACCAGGTGAATGATATAAGAACAAACCCCTCTGTTAAAATAAGGTATTCAAAATTCAAAAATCTGAATTTGAAAAATTTGAAAACAGATAAATATCACTTTCACCAGTCGATTAATACATTTCATTAATACATTACGACTGTTATGTAATAAATTGTCTTTAGAAAAAAATACATTTTAGCCATGTTTTTAGGAATACAATTTTATATAAACTAGGTGAATGATATAAGAACAAACCCCTCTGTTAAAATATTCAAAATATATAGATAGAAACAAAACTGGAAAGTTTGGTGTCAGTGCTACTAAAGCAGATTTTTCTGACTCGGCTAAAAAAAAACTAATTTTGAGAAAGACATTTTACTAATTTTAAAGACACATATTGTAATTGAAATCTAATGATGTAAATAACAGTGTAATAAAATTCATACTTAAATGTGTAAAAAACTGGATGTTTACTTGTCACTAGTCAGAAAAAAAGACATGTTATGGAAGCAAAATAGCTCAAAATCTCAAAATTGACCAGTGAATTAAAAAAACAAAACAATGGTTTTGCCTGTAGTGTCTTGCCTTAAAAGCTGAACTATTTTTAACTTGAGTAACTTGAGCGTTTTTAGTGCGAGACACTCCAAAAGATGTGTGATGCAAGTGCAACAGCTAAACACATCTGTCTAGTGCACACACAAAAAAAATGGAAAGACAATTTTTGCATTTAAAAACACAAGACATGGCGCAGTGTGATAAATATTATCTAGAAATCCTTTTTTTTTTTTTTAAATGTACTACACTCTTAAAAATAAAGGTGCTTCACGATGCCATAGAAGAACCATTTTTGGTTCCACAAAGAACCATTCAGTCAAAGGTTCTTTAAAGAACCTTTGACTGAATGGTTCTTTGTGGAACCAAAAATGGTTCTTCTATGGCATCGCTGTGAAGAACCTTTTGAAGCACCTTTATTTTTAAGAGTGTACTTTTAACTTGACAGTGTTCTAAAAACTTTACGCTCATGTGGGATATGTTCTGTGCAAGCAGCCCCTATGTCTGCATATATAATGTTTATAGATATAATGCATGTATATTTTTTAAATCTCCAAAACCAGACAAAAAAAAAATTAAGTAATAACATCATATAAAAGATCTTTACAAACCAAAAACGAACTTTCCAAATTTGGTTACAGCATTATTGCTTTTCTAATAAAGTCTGGAGCTTTAATTGTGCAGACATCTATTATTGATTGAATTTGATTGAAAATCTGAGCACATGCATCAAAACACTAATGAAGCTTTAGGAAATTAATGTGCTTTTTATGGGGGAAAAACAGTATGGATTTATCAGACATCTTATCATCATAACATCTTTATCAGTATTGGCCAAAATGTCTATACATGTATGGGTATATCACAAACAGAATTCTAATTAATGTTAATTAAACAGTAAAAGCACCCATGTTAAATGAAACAAATTGTCTTTTTGTAGGCAGATCAAATTCTGCAGGAGCAGATTTGAATTTTACACTAAATTCTTGTCAAGCACTGTAGCACATGGAGGATTAATGTGCTTTTTATGGGGGAAAAACAGTATGGATTTATCTTATCATCATAACATCTTTATCGGTATTGGCCAAAATGTCTATACATGTATGGGTATATCACAAACAGAATTCTAATTAATGTTAATTAAACAGTAAAAGCACCCATGTTAAATGAAACAAATTGTCTTTTTGTAGGCAGATCAAATTCTGCAGGAGCAGATTTGAATTTTACACTAAATTCTTGTCAAGCACTGTAGCACATGGAGGATCTCATGCCTGTATGAAAGCAACAGGAAGCAAAGCCTGTAGCATTTCCTTTACAACTGAGTCTGAGAAAGAGTGTGAGATCATTACTGACTGGGCAACACAGAACAGAAGAGGTTCACTGACATCTACAGCAACAACCACTCAAAACAGAGACTACAAAACTGAAGAGTTCCTGCAATATTCCATTACTTTTTTCACTCCTCAAAGTCTCTTTATAAATGTACTCTTTAATAGAGAAGAAGGGGGATCTAGTGGAATATAGTGAATTGAATGAATCTTTTCTTCAAGGCATTTGAGCTTGAATCTCATCACATTCTGATTGACAGCCAGCCAGACACATCCCTGAGACTCACACGAGCAGCGAATGAAATAAAGGTTGAATTCTGCAGCTCTAGGCTGATGCCATGTTCCAATTTCATACCAATTACCTTCCTATCAGGCACCGTCAGACATCCTTTCAGTTCTCTACTGTTGAGAAATCACCGGAATGCTACACTAGAATATATGCAGAAGAGGCCATAACAGAGTGTGTTAAACAAGGTATTAAACTGGGGAGAAATCATTAATATTCATCCTCTCTGTACCGCTCAAGTGAGCGTCGCTCTTTAAAATTCACGTTACACTCATCCACTCGCTCAAAAACAAACACATTTCACGTCTGTGCTCCGCTCACGGAGGAATGTCAACATTCCCGGCCTCAACACAACTGTAAAAAGAGCTACACTGGATGTTCATTGTGTTATCACATGCTCGCATGTAAAAGACAAAACTACAGGCTGGAAAACACACAGCTCAGCATATATGCTATCAAACAACACAACACTTCTAAGCCGATGAATGCAGCCCAAATGAAAAATATGAATTAAACATGACTATATGTTCTACCTTGAAATATGCAAGATATAGTACACCACTGTTCAAAACCTTGGAGTCACTAAGAATTTTTTATTAGGAAATTAATACTTTTATTCAGCAAGGATGTATTAAATTGATCAAAAGTGACAGGAAATACTTTTACAGTGTTGCAAAAAAAATCTATTTCAATTGATTGCAGTTGTTTTGAACTTTCAATTATTTCAATTATATGATAATAAATGTTTCTTGAGCAGCAAATCTGCATATTAGAATGATTTCTGAAGGATCATGTGACATTGATGACAGGAGTAATTATGCTGAAAAATCATCATCAAAGGAATAAATTACATTTTACAATAGATTAAAATTTTAAATAGTAATAATATTCCCAATACTACTGCACCAAATAAATGCAGCTTGGTGAGCAAAATATTTTTTTCAAAAACATTACAGAGATTTACAGACCCCACACTTTTAAACAGCAATGTATGCAACAACAAAAAAACATTGTCTGAATGTGTATATTATTTTCCATTACATCAAATGCATTTTTCTTAATATTGTTAGATATTCACACATGCGTGTATGAATAATGTCCTTTATAAGTTTCATAACATACAAACAGGCCTAACTGTTGCATGACACTTTAGTAAATGTAAAGATGTAACACATGAAAGTCTACTGTTGGCAAACATAGGCTACATCTTATAACATTTTTCTTCTATAACTTCTTCATAGTCCGAAGCCTCCAGAAGTCAGTTTCATTTCCTAATATAAGTACCATAAATCCAACACATGAAGTTGTTTAAAAATAGGAACATATTTTAAGTACCTGTAACAGAAAAAAAGTTAAACAAATCAGCGGTCAAAGCAGCCCTCAAGTGTGAAGTCATGACCTATATAATTGTGCATAATTAGGACAACAAAACAAACAGGCGTATCAACTTTTAAAAGGAAAGAGAAGATACTTCTGTAACTCGTCTTCATAGTCCGAAACCTCCAGAAGTCATAGTTTCATTTCCTAATATAAGCACCATAAATCCAATGCATGAACTTGTTTAAAAGTAGGAACATATTTGAAGTACCTGTAACAGAAAAAAAGTTAAACAAATCAGCGGTCACAGCAGCCCTCAAGTGTGAAGTCATGACCTATATAATTGTGCATAATTAGGACAACAAAACAAACAGGCGTATCAACTTTTAAAAGGAAAGAGAAGATACTTCTGTAACTCTATGGTATTTTGGTGCAAATTCACCAGTCACGACAAAACCATGAAAGGTACGAGAAAATATTAATCAGACTACATTTAATCTGTTGAATCTACAAATTATGGTTTTTGAGGTAAATACTTCAATTATTAATGTGATTTAATATTATTATATTATTTAAGGACATTTCTGTACTGGGTCACCACTTGATATCCAGTGTAAAACCACTTGAGAACCACTGATCCAAGCAACATATAAATGAACGCACACATTCCCTCCGCACACCTGAAGCACAGGATGCCATAAATATTAAAGAAGCCCTTTGCATTTTCCTGTCTGACTCTAATAAATGTCTTCCTGCTTCATATGCTGCCATGTACACTATGATTCAGTGTGTGATGTGTGAGCGCTCCGGGGCGAGCGAGAAAGAGAGAGAGGGAGGGAGAATTCAGCAGAAACATAATGGACATGTTAGAAATCAAGGTCTCCAGTCGTCAAACACAAACATGCAACCTACTGAGAATACATAACTGCTTGCTGTGAGTAACACTATGCATTATTAACACATGCATTGCATCCTATTAACCAGCAAGGATTGCATCGCATTTGATAGTTTGCAGAGTTAAGCTTGGAAACGTAACATTTTCTTACGGGCCCCAGCGCCTCCTTGAAAGGGCCCTTGACAAAGCCCTTAGAAACAGCAGATGCCCTGGTAGAGAACATCTGTACACACCCCCCTCCTCCAGCACAGACAAAGGGGCATCTCACACACACACACACTCACACATTTCTTAATATCTTGTTTTAAATCTGTAAGGAATCATCAAAAAACATCACAAATCTTCAAAAACGTGAATGTAAGAAGTTCAGCAACCAGACTAAACTTTTAAACTACATCACAATAGGGGTTGTTGACTTGGCCAAAACCTTATTTAGCAACCTGATCATACAGTTATCAACTAAATATTACATTCACGTTGTCTCAAATTGAACATTTCCTTACATAGTGCCCTTAAAAGACATGCAACAGTAAGCTAATGCTACCAGTAGCCTAAACATGGAACATGTCAACAGAGTTTTAATAAAGCTGTTTTATACATTGTTGCAACACTTGATCTAACGGACACAATGTAGCCAAATCCAGAAGAATCAGCCGATACAATGTAGCCACGGATCAAAGATCATCCCAACTATTTCAGTCGCTGAGTGGCTCAAGATGTCCTCGGATATTAGAAACACAGAGCGAAAAGCCCACCCATCCCCTCCATGTCGCAGGCGAATAAACACACACATGGACGGACACACCGCGCAACACCAGCCGCGGTTCCTTAAACTAACAACCGGCGAGTGCATCTTATATCTTTCCTGGACAAACGCCTATGTATGTATGAAGATATCAGGTTCATATATCCATTAACAAAAATAATATCCGCTGCTTAAATACAACGTAGAAGCGTTCGTTATTAACGACTCACCTTTAAAATGCTACAAAACTTAATCCAGCGTGTCCCAAAACTGAATATCTGATTGTGATGTTTGGCTTTGGGTGATTGAAATAACTTACAGATGTGGCTCAGTTTGGTTCAGAGCGCAAGAAGGTGGTTTAAGGGGTTTTAAAAAAGAGGAGGTGATTCGGAGACTATGGTGCACTACGTTTCTTCTTTTCCCCAGTTGCAAGGATTGAGATGTCTCTGTTTTCCTTTTCTTTTTTCTCTATCTTTTTGAAAAAGGCGGGGCTTTGGATTGCGCCGACCAATAGCGGCGCGGTTAGCGCGGGGTCACGCCCACATCGAGTGCGTTTGCACTGGTCAGTTTGACCACAGCAGGCCTGCCCTGCGGAACACCAGCATTGTTTGCTATCGCAGACGCAGAGTAGTCGAAATTCTCTCATATTTGACCCCTGGTGTTGGTGTTTTTGTTACTTTTATGAGAGCTACTTTTTTATAACGCATTGTTTGTCTTCCTTTATGTCAAATTTGATTTGAATTCAGTTCAATTTAATGGGAATAATTAGGTTGTTTACTATAAATGAATTAAAAAATTATGAAATAGCCTAATATGTGAAACTAGATGAGAACATGAATGTATATATTTTAGTCTGAGATTATAGTGATAATTCTTTCATTTGAATGTAATAAATTTTTTTCAGCTCATATCTGAGAAAAAAAATTTTAGTGAAAAGAGCTGATTAGTGACCTAGAAATAGTACTGGATCTGAAATATTTCTGCATTTTGTGTTTCCTCTTTAAAAAATATTCATCATTCATAATTGACAGCGTGGTAGGCTGTCAGTGCTTTTCTTCACGTCATTCAGTTGGAGGTAGGCCTAGATTAATATTTCAAAATCAAAGTAGTTTATTGTCACTTCAGGTCAGACCATAACAGATCTTTACAAGACAGTCACATTGGCATCAGCTTGAGTAGCCAATAAATACAAACACTTTCACTAATTAACAATAAATATTGACAGTAAATCATATAGATGTGTGTGGTTCAGCAGATACTGCAGTGCAAATGCAGATAATGTAATTCAAAAATATGTAAGGACATGCCAAAAAATGCAGCATAAAAAGAACAATATAAAATACAGTGATATTGAATAAAAATATGCAAGCAAAGCTGAATAATATAATGTGCATGTGTTATTGATGCATATGTTTTATCCACAGACTTTCTCTCTTCTCTATAAAACATTGTCTTTTTTGACTCGACTGCAAATGCACCTCATAATAAGTATGAAAATATTAAATGATCAAAGAAACATTTTTTGTAGGACACACACACACACACACACACACACATTCATCCTCAGAATTCCCTCTCCTCTCTTTTTCTCTCCCAATATACATTTCCCCCAAATTCAGCACTTTTACATTCTGCCTCTCTGGGCACAAAATGCTTATTTCAGATTAATTTTACTCTTAAGGTTAGTCTTTGACTCTTTGCTTTACAGTACCAGTATATTGATTTGCTTGTCAAGAACTATGCACTTTCACAGACACTCAGCTTCACAACATATTATTTATTAGGCTATATGTATTGCTCATGTCCTCTGGTAAGGAAGCAGTTGATTTTATGGTTTCACTCAACGGTCATATACCAGGTTTGCAGTGTCTAACATGATTAACATAAAATTAACAAATACTTTGCTTACTGGCATATTAGCTATATACATGAGCTCAGGTCAGGTGGATACATGGATGGTGTTCATTAAATGTATAATATGGTTAATTTACGAACTGTAGAAAAACACTATTCATAGGCCTACTTATATATATATATTAAAAATAGTATTTAAACCGATATGGAATAACATTAACCACGTTTAATTCATTTAAAACTATATCTGAGGCCTAACATATATGGATGGTGTTCATTAAATGTATAATATGGTTCATTTACGAACTGTAGAAAAACACTATTCATAGGCCTACTTATATATATATTAAAAATAGTATTTAAACCGATATGGAATAACATTAACCACGTTTAATTCATTTAAAACTATATCTGAGGCCTAACATATGCCCTAATACAACAGATCCCACTTGAAATATCATTGTCGTTCTAAACCCACTTTTTAACTCCGGGGCATTGCGGTGCTAAACTTGTGCAGTGTGAAACTATGGAGCGTTATGAGTGTTATAATGTTATGACTACATGCTTAGCAACAGACAACCAATCGCATACCTCATATTTATGGAAAAACCGCGCGTTGTATAAACAGTCGTTTGAAGGGAAAATGTCAAATGATGATGGAAATGCGTCAATTGGAGTTTTAATCTTACCTTAAGTCCACCGAAAAGTCCAATCAGGAAAAATTGATAGTACAGCTGGCAATAAATAATATGATGAAGCACAATACTAGAACCTTTATGTAAACAGGTTGCGTGCTGCCTTCGTCCAATCAATGAAACGGACGCTGCAAATATGCAAATAAGCACGTTAACAGAGGGTTAATGTACAGTGTGAGACAAGGGCGAAGAATTTAGTAGGGAACCGTGTCCCTACCAATATCCATCGACTACTAAATTGTCCCTTGCAGTAATTTGTGATCAAACAATTAAATAGCCTAGCCTATATGTATATAATTTCGGCCACATTTGAAATAGTCCCATTGATATTACCTGAGAAGTTAAAGGCACAATATGTAAGATTTTTTTAAATAAAATATCCACAAAACACTAGAACAGTGTTATATATTTTGCTGACTTGTGTACTTACATTATCCCAAATGTTTCGAAGAATGTTTAAATCCAGAGAAATAAGCAATTTTATCTAGTGACACGGACCATGTCCATAGTGTCATTGTGTCGCCTGCCAATGACGTCATAACCCCTCGATTTCCGGTTTTGTCACGCTCGTTCAGCGCCTCGTTTCGCTTCGACGGCTTTCAGCCTCACCCTGCTTCATTCTACTACGTTAATAAATTATTACCTCATCCATGAACATGATTTCTGCCTGAGTCCCGTCGGATTGCATCGGCTGTG
>NW_015664016.1:202258-214832 GCF_001515625.1 Sinocyclocheilus rhinocerous
AGAGACTTGCTGCCACCTACTGGTGGTTTGGTTTCATATTTTGTTGATACTGATTACATATTAAAGACACGATATATAAGATTTTTTAATTAAAATATCTAAAAACCACTAGAACAGTGTTATATATTTTGCTGACTTGTGTACTTACATTATCCCAAATGTTTTGCAGAATGTTTAAATCCAGAGAAATAAGCAATTTTAACTAGTGACACGAACCGTGTCATTGTGTCGCCTGCCAATGACGTCATAACCCCTCGATTTTTTGTTTTGTAGAAAACATGGAAACACCAAAGACGCTTTAATATGTTGTGCGTTTTAATAGACCGGTGACGACCGCACAGAGTAGCATTATAACAGAACTTTCAAATGTGTCTAGTATGATAAAACAGCGCTGCTTTTTTCCCCCACATACTCACGACCGGAAGGAGCGGAAGCGGTCGACTGTGGCATAATAACAGCTCCGCTGCTCTCGAGCCGTGTGTCGCGCTCGTTCAGCGGCCTCGTTTCGATTCGACGGCTTTCAGCCTCACCCTGCTTCATTCTACTACGTTAATAAATCATTAGCTCATCCATGAACATGATTTCTGCCCGAGTCCCGTCGGATTGTATCGGCGGTGGGGATGAAGACGACAACTCCCATGATTCCACACTCAGTCACGGCGTCATCAAACTAGGCCTTTGTCTCTTTGTTTATTTTGAATACGCGCCCTCTAGCAGCGAAAAATGACATATTGTGCCTTTAAAGTAAATAGAAAATTATGTCCCTGAGACTGAGCTTTTCGAAACTCCGAATCAGATTTGCGATCCACACTCTGAAGTCCCAATCTGAATCAAATGATTCGCGATTTATGCTCCAAAGTTTCGATCTGGAATTCTGGATCAAAAGATATGTGAACCCACTCCGAAGTTCACAACTAAATTAAATGATTCGTGATACACGCTCCGAAGTTCCGATCTAAATCAAAATGATTCCTGAACCCACTCCGAAGTTCCGATCTAAATCAAATGATTCGCGATATGCGCTCCGAAGTTTCTATCTAAATCAATGATTCGTGATCCACACTCCGAAGTACCGATGTGAATAATGATTCATGAAGCCACTCCGAAGTATCTAAATTAAATGATTCGTGATCCGCACTACGAAGTGCCGATCTGAATCACAAACCCGCTCTGAAGTTCGGATCTAAAATCAAATGATTCGTGATATGCGCTTTGAAGTCTCAATCTGAAACAATGAATCATTTTGCGACAATGATTTAACTGATTCAGAGTTTCGAAAAGCTCTGTTTCAGGGACAAATTTTATTTGCATATTTTCTGTTCTAATGACCGAACAAGACCAGAGGGTTAACATTTGATCTAGATTGGAACTTCGGAGCGGGTTCGCAAATCATTTGATTCAGATCGGGATTCCGGAGCACGTATCGCAAATCATTTGATTCAGATCGGGATTCCGGAGCACGTATCGCAAATCATTTGATTCAGATCGGGACTTCGAAGCACGTATATGGCAAATCTTTTTTTCTTAAACAGTACAGAACATCAAAACATTGATGCAGTACAGTTATAAAAACAAATCAAAGAAAACAGAAATTACAGAAAAGTATACACATACAAATCCCTTAATAAAATTAATCATTTTATTATCGTAAAAGTGTAGTGTTTTTTGGCATATTGTACCATTTGTATAACCACAGTTTATGTAGCAAAACCGTGGTTAATTTGTGGTTGCCATGGTTTAACTAGTAAGGTGTGAAACTATGAGAATATTATAATATATATTTTTAGTCAGAGACTACTTGTGACATCAGCGTATGTTAACCCTGCACTCTAAAAATGCTGGGTTGATTCAAGCCAACTTTGGGTCAAATATGGACTAACCCAAGCGTTGGGTTAAATTTTCACATTAAATTTTTAACCCAAATGTTGGGTTAGTCCATATTTGACCCAAAGTTGGGTTGAATCAACCCAGCATTTTTAGAGTGTGGGTAAGTTGTGAGCAGTGTGTAAAGTGAAACAAGATAACCCAGGATTCTGTTTAGTCGAGGTTTAGAATGACCCAGGCTTAAAATTTTCAAGTGTAAAAAGCCCTAAAAAGAATGTTCTCAAATACTCAAAGAACGTTCTGGCAAGGTTCTCTCAAAGTTATGAACAAACATTCTTCCAGTAATGTTAATAGAACGTTTCTTCAAAGTGATCTGGTCTTTACTAATGTTCTGAAAACATTAGCACGAAAATTATTTATATACAACATTCGTGGAATGTATTATTTCTGGAACATTTTAGTTGGACGTTCATCTAAATGTTACTGTTTGTTTCAGATCATTTAGAGAATATTCAAAAGTAAACCATAATGTTTGGAAAATTATCAAATGGAATGCTCCAATTTTTGAATGTTCAGAGATTTTATTAACTAGGTTCTCATTAAAACATTCAAAAAATTGCTTCATTTTTTTTAACTTTATTGGCTTAACTCAGTGTTTTCATTTTAAAAGAACATGTTTCAGTTGAGTAGCTTGATCAAATGGTTGTAAAAATGAAGCACTTGAGTGAACTGGTGCAGCACTGAATACTGACTTCTGACGCCAAACACTGAGTTTTTCTGTGTTGTAACATCCACTCAGACTGATCTATTCACAATGATGCGCTATACGCCTGTACGGATGTGAGCAGTCTTTAACAATGACTTATTCTAATGCACAGCAGCCCTCTCAACCTCATTTGAATGAATATTTCATCACAATGAAGGTTTATTCTGCTGTGTGCCGGGTCTCCTGCAGCCATTTCTCAAGGTTAGACAGAGTTATCACAGGGCCAAGCTGAAAAACAAGGATGTGCAGCTGAGAGGCAACAGTGAGCAATATCTCACAATAACAGCGTCAAGGAAAAGATGCTGTTGACGAGGAGAAAACATAACCGAATTATGCTCTATGAATTATAATCAAAGGTAGGGTTTAGACAGCAGATCTCAAGCGTATCGAAACGTAACCGCAGACAGATTTATTTTCTGCATTACAAAGAAACATTTGTTTACACTAAAAGGGCTAATTAGAGTGTTAAGATGCACTAATTATTTCATCAGCAGAGAACGGTATGGGCTAAATTATTTGTCTTGACCTCTCGTGTAAAACATGCCAGACTGTTTCATTAATTCATTATCTGGCAATATTAATTATAACGAGGCCAGTGAAATGAAGTGATTAGGATGGAATGCCCTTAAGTTAAGGCTCAGAAATGATTTATGCTGATTAATCTACTCTATTAACACATAATGCATTCTAATGTTCTAATGTACCTTGACATCTGATTATCCTTTCATAAATCCTTGTCGTTAAAACATTAGTTGCCATAGAAACCTAACAGGTTTGTATAAATGGAAATGTAACAATCTATTGAAAACTTTTCTAGTTTGAAAAAATAAAATGCACTCAAATGCTTGTTGGTGCGCCGGAAGCCCTTTAAAGTGCAGCACAATAAAAGATGAATCTCAATGAGATGCAGTTCTTTGATCTCAACCGGGTTATTCTGCATTCAGTAAATCCATCAGCTTGTGTCCAGCAATTTATTTTTCAATATGTCTTTCAGCAGTGAGAATTGCAATTAACTGTCAGCACAGAGACAAATAACATTAAGATCAATGTTTAGCATTTGAAAAAAACAAAGACTATCAGATGAACCAGCACCAGAGTAAGTCAGACAATATTAAGAGAACAGACAATGTTAAGAGAAATCTCTGTGCCATCTCCATGGCAACATGCATATCTTTCATGAATAGGTTATGAAAGAAATGCAATGTGCAAAACTTCATTACATTCAAAAAAATAAATACTTAATTACTAGATGACATTTTCTTGGATTGCATTTCAAAATGTGGGCTAAACATAGACGGCGATTCCTCCCAGTATCTCTCCCTGGGTTCCTGCTATCTGGACGTGTGGCTAAAGGAAATCTGGAAAGCACAGAGGATTCCCCTCGCTGCTCTTTTCCAGGTGCGCACAGACTGCGATACAGCTGCCGGTTCAAATGCAACACCTGCTAGAACGAGATGGCAATCTTACTCTCTCTCTTTGAAGCTGAGATAATGTAACGCTGTTCACTGTTTAATCTCTTTCAAAGGCAGGATTCTGAGCTTTAGCCCAAACGTCACACTGCCCTGCTGAGTTTTTTACCCTTACATCCACACAAATCCCCATTACTCGCTTTGAACCACATCGGGTGAGTAAAATGGCACATTAAATGGCAATTTAATTTTGTGATTCTCGCTGATTCTCACTAATACAACATTATATTTTTTGTTAATATGTTTAATTAGATTATATTTTTACATTTTTGTTTTCACCTTAATTTTAAAGCTTTATTATGTACTCATGTCATTTTTATTATTTTAAAAAACAATATAGTTTTTATTCATTTTTAATGAGTGGTTTTACTTTATTTAGCTTCAGGTATTTTAGTATTTCAAGTTCAACTAAACAAAAATGAGAAATGTTGCCTATAGCAAAAATAAGTAATAGTAGTATTACCCTAGTAATAGTAACATAATATTTAATATTATAAAAATTTTTATTTTAATAATTACTAACACAAGAGTTTAAAGAATAAATATATATATATATATATATATATATACACAGTGGTATGAAAAAGTTTTTGCCCCCTTCCTGTTTTTTTAATTGTTTGCATATTTGTCACACTTAAAAGATTCAGATCATCAAACAAATTTTAATATTACACAAAGATAACCTGAGTAAATACAAACTGCAGTTTTGAAAAGTCTTGGGGATAAACAAGATATTTTTTGGCAAATGTGAGACGAGCCTTTGTGTTCTTTTTGGTCAGCAATGGCTTTTGCCTTGGAACTCTCCCATGGATGCCGTTTTTGCCCAGTCTCTTTCTTATTGTTGAATCATGAACACTGGCCTTAATTGAGGCAAGTGAGGCCTGCAGTTCTTTAGCTGTTGTTCTGGGTTCTTTTATGACCTCCTGGATGAGTCGTTGTTGCGCTCTTGGAGTAATTTTGGTCGGCCGGCCACTCCTGGGAAGGTTCACCACTGTTCCAAGCTTTCTCCATTTGTGGATAATGGCTCTGACCGTGGTTCGCTTGAGTCCCAAAGCCTTAGAAATGGCTTCATAACCCTTTCCAGACTGATACATCTCAACTATTCTGTTTCTCATCTGCTCTTGAATTTCTTTAGTTCACGGCATGATGTGTTGCTCTTTAAGCATGCTTCACTTTGTCAGACAGATACAGTATATATATATATATATATTAACTCTTATGTTAGTAATTATTAAAATAAGTTATAAGATTAAATATTATGCTGGTATGCCAAAAATTCCAAATATGAAAAAAAAGTCAATATGTCAATAAGATAACACCATTTCTCATCAAATTCTTGTCACAGTTATTTCTGTATTTATTTCTGAGACAAGTTTGTTCTAATACATATAGACTGACAAAGTTGATAAATACAAGAAATACAATAAGCTTAATAAATAAGCTTTAATAAATCATTCTTTTCCATACGACCGAGCTGAAAATGTTTATTTTTTCTTATTATACAGTATATCACGTTCAACACTGATACACTTTACAGATTGAAAGATTGAAACAGATTTCAGAATGTGTGACCCTGCAAAGCTATAGTAGTGATGCCAGTTGAGCAGCATAGACAGACAAAAAAGGACACTGACCTCTGCTGGTTAAAGCAGACAATGACACTAGAGTATCACGCTTAGTGTCACAAACATTGATTGCAGTCTGATCATCTCTGATTGTGTTATTTAGGGGGTTAATGAGAGGTTGGCGACTGCTAGTACACTTAGTGGAGTGTTCTGGTTAGAGTCATCCATCCCAAACCACATGAAACACTCCCCAGCCTGAGCCGTAGCGTTCATTTGAGACCTTGCTGAGTGATCTCTGGGGAAGCGTCTTCTGAGTGTGTCTTCTCTGCCCTCTGTTTCCTGTTTAGGCAGGAAGTCTGTTCGATAAGCTGAGTGGTCCCACTTTGCTGTGCTAAGCGGACTCAAGGCTTCATCATAATGGCACAGGTAGAAATGAGAGTTATGCTGGCGACGCTCATCAAAACATTTCTTACGGCCAAAACCCTGAACACATACACAGGGAAATGGGTATAAAGATTTAAGATATAATAAATAGAATCACTGTTTATCATAATGATGAGCTCACCTGATCATACACGTCAACAGAGTGCTGCAGGTCTGTGCGGTTATCATGCGCTGACTGTGGATATTCTCTGCCCATTGTTTTCTGCCATAGAAAGCCTCAACATGAGAATGTTTCTTCATACAAGGATGAATCAGCATGATTACAGTGCAGTTAAAAAATCCTTTCCTCCAGACATTTGCTATCTGTAACCAGTGCTCGATGAAATTCTTTTTTGTAGTCAAACTAATTGTAGTCCATTACTGAATACAAATGACATGACTAAAATTGTAGTTAGTGATTAAATCAATTACATTACACATTTTAGACTTTTTGATGAATCATATTACATTACATGATAGTTTTCCAAACTGGGGTTTGTGGATACAGGGGTTCATAAATAAAAAAAACAAAACAACATTAAATCTTAAAAATGTTACATTAAAAGATATAAATAATTTTAAAATATTTAACATAATAATAATTAATTTTAAATAATTTATTAAATTTAAATATTATTATTTTAAAATTTAAAATAATTATTAATTAAACAAATTATATCAATAATAATTGACATATTATTTGTTTATACTGTGCGGTCTCTCAATTTTCCATGTAATTATAGCTAGCAGCTATAATTATAGTAGCTATTTCGAAACATAGGGAAAAAAAAAAAAAAAGAGTTTTATTATTAACTTACTGCCATGACATAATCATGCAATGAATAAAAAAGTAACTGTAATCTGATTGAGTATTTTAAAATCATTTAAAATAATTGTAATAACCTAATATTTAATCTAATATTTAATTTTTAAATATTTAATTTTTGAAATTTGATTACGTAATCCAGATTACATAATCAGTCACTATCTAGCACTGGCTGTAGTTTGCTGTACTTTGTAGTTGTAGTAGTAATCTGAATATGAAATACATGTAAGTTATTATAGTGCAAAATATCACTTTATTTGAATAGCAATAGCTAACCTTTTCAGGATTGATGAATATTTTGGGATATCTCTCCTCTGCTTGTGTCAGGGCTTGAGGAACTCCATGTGCCAGCATTGAACCTGTGCTCGTACACAGATCACCTGTTTGTCCAGTCTGTGACACACCAGTGTGAATAAACTGGAAAAGACGGGCAGGCACATTGATAAATAAATCAATCAATTAAAAAAAGAAAGAAAGAAAGAAAGAACTAGGCGAGAGCAGTGTAAAATTCAATCTAAACGCTTTCATAGGAAAGGCTAGTTGAAGAAGTGGTTATCTTACCCAGTTTCCACTCTTGTTCTTCTTATTAAAGTATCTCTTGCCTCCATTACTCATTGTCACTGCATGAATTTAAAATAAACACATAACTAAATTTACTACTAACTAAAGCAGGTGAACTCAGGTGAACGAGAGCAAACAGTGATTTTGTAACCATGGCAACAGAACGCGTACGATATTCATAAAGAGCCGAGCACTAAAAAACAAACACACAATCACAATAAATATATGCACTTTGAACACGCAATACCTGTATGTGGATATAACCTACTGACGTTTAAAATAATATTATAATATGATAAGAAACGTTTATAATAATATATAAAATTGTGTATTATCTATTTATATATATAGTAATAACTATAAACTAGCATGTGTATATATAGTAAAGCTAGCATGTATATATATAGTAATATAATCCTTTAAATAATCACATTCAATACATAAAATGTCGTGAATTATTATAATAATCTAAAATATAACGTAAAATAACATATAAATACAAAATCTAACGTAATTATTTTAGTTTAAAATACCGTAAATGCGTTTTACGGTAAATTATTTATATAACTACGATTAAAAAATCTAATATATACAAATAAACCGATATTTATGAGTATTTACTACATTATGTAACATATATATATATATAACACATTCATACTGATGTATTTTAAATTGTATGTAGTATTTTAGTCAAAAACACTGTGACACTTTTAATGCATTTCTACATTTTTCCACTCCTTTCTAGAAAGTGGCGTCGCTGACGTCACGTGTACTTCCGGGTGAGAGATACAGTAAGTTTGTGCTCAGTGAGAAGCTGCCCAGGTGATAGACATAGAACTTCCTCAGAGAACAGCGTTTATTTTTAGTCATCTGAGAGTTATCGATTAATCTGACAGATTTCTGCATGTCACTCACATATCGATATTTAAGATAAAACAGCGAGAAATGTAATGAAAAAAGCAACATGGTCTGCTGTGTGATCCAATAGTAGTAGTTAGTTTAGCAGATTTATGATCAGTTACAGCGTATGAGTGAAAGAAGCAGCGATTGTATGTTTTAAACGTTACCTTCGTGTAATTCGTCGTTTTGTGGAGGTTCTGGATGGATGAGTGTGGTGAATATGAGCTCTCAGGATAAGAAGACAGACTCAGATCCCAGACATGAGGAGGATCAGAGCAGCCCTGCATCTGAAGACAACAAGCAGGTCTGATAGTTTGTGTCCAGAGTCACTGCAGCCCTGTAACACAATAATGTAACACTGTAAGAGACTGTCATTACAGTAAGATGATGCCCATCACATACTGCAGCATTTAACACTGTCATGTTGCACTAATCATGTGTGGCTTTGCATTTCTGGAAATGTGGATGGAATGTTATAAAATCATAAGTTCAAAGATGTTCAGTCCCATTGAGATGAATGTTGTATGTAAAACATTTGTGATTTTAGGTTATTTGTCTGGGCAACAATGAAGTGAAGAGTCGTGCGGTAGTGAAGTACTCGGCCGCTCCGCCGCCCTCCTCCTATGCATTACTTCAGGAGAAGACCGACCTCAAGCTGCCCCCAGCAAACTGGCTGCGGGAAAATGCTCAGCTGGGCACTGCGGGGACCACCGTACTCGGATCCAGCAGGAAAAGCAAACCCTTCACAAGGTATCACTATTATTTTACATGTATGTATTTATGTATTCGGCAGATGCTTTTATCTTAAGTGACTTGCGTTCCATTTCCGTTGCATTCCCTGGAAATCAAACCCATGACCTTGGCATTGCGAGCGTCATGCTCTGCTGTTTGAGCTGCAGGAAAGCTCATGTTACATTTAATGTGAGCTTTTCTGTATTGCATTTCAAATGTATTCCATTTTACGTTACATTTAAAGGGATAGTTCACCCAAAAATGAAGATTCTGTCATTAATTACTCACCCTCATGTCGTTCCAAACCTGTAAGACCTCTGTTCATCTTCGGAACACAAATTAAGATATTTTTTGATGAAATCCGAAAGCTTTCTGATCCTCTATAGACAGCAATGCAACTGACACGTTCAAGGCCCAGAAAGGTAGTGAGGATATCTTAGTTTAAAATAGTCTTTGCGAACAAAAAATATTCTCGTAGCTTCATAAACGTGTGGTTGAGCCATTGATGTCACATGGACTATTTTAACGATGTCCTCACTATCTTTCTGGGCCTTGAACGTGTCAGTTGCATTGCTGTCTATGCAGGGTCAGAAAGCTCTCGGATTTCATCAAAAATATCTTAATTTGTGTTCTTACGGGTTTGGAACGACATGAGGGTGAGTAATTAATGACAGAATTTTCATTTTTGGGTGAACTATCCCTTTAATGTAAATGTGTATATATATATATATATATATATTTAGATGGCAGTGAAGCTGATCTTTCCGTGCATTCTTGTGTTTTCTTTGTTAACTGCAGTTTTGGGATGGCGTACGACTTCATTGACTGTATAGGTGATGATGTTGATGTTGTGTCTGATTCAGAGGTGAGTCTGTTGTATTGAGAATACAATATCTTCTTTATATGACACAATAAATGATTAAATTAAAATGGCTTTCTTGAATATTTGATTCTGATTGGTTGATCACAGCGCTCTGCTGTCATATTTTTGTATAATGATATTAGAGAATATAATTGAACATTATGCAGATAAACAGTTTTTTGTGAAATTATTAATGCTTTTATTCAGCAAGGATGTATTAAATTGTTCAAAAAGGACAGTAAAGACATGAATAAATGAATGAATGAATTATCAAATACATTGATAATAATAAGAGATGTTTCTTGCGCAGCAAACCAGCATATTAGAATGATTTCTGAAGTATCATGTGACACTGAAGACTGGAGGAATGATGCTGAAAATTCAGCTTTGCATCACGGGAATAAATTACATTTTAAATTATATTCAAATAGAAAACCGATATATTAAGTTGCAATAATATTTTACAATATTACGTTTCTTACTGTATTTTGGATCAAATAAATGCAGCCTTGCTAAGAGACCTTACATTTTGAATGGTTTATTTATGACTTTTTTTCTTGATTTAAACAGAATATCAAGAAGTTGTTGAAAATCCCCTACAGTAAGTCTCATGTCAGCATGGCTGTTCACAGAGTGGGCAGCACGCTACTGCTAGATGAATTGGACATTCAGGAACTATTCATGAGGTCATCACAGGTAACAGGAAATAGTCACTTTATTTCTCTTAGCTGTATTGTATTTTGTTATGGAGCCTCTAAATGCATCTCCATTTAGCCTTCTAGTGTCTATTCCTCAAACCTGGAAACCAAATACTGAATTATATAGCAGGAAAACATTTATTTCTGCTGTTCAAATGATGTAGGATGTATTTTATGTATGAAGTGAGTGTTTATGCCATCATAAGATTAACCTAACATTGCAAATGCCCTGTAGACTGGTGACTGGACGTGGCTGAAGGAGTTTTACCAGCGTCTGATTGACCAAAAGTGGCAAAGAAAGAAGAAAAGTAAAGAACAATGGAATGAGAAGGCCATCCTCTCGAAGTTTCTCTATTACAGGTGAGAACTGACTTTACACGATCTCATGACAGCACTGATTTCATCACCTCCCTTCACAATACTCTCCTGTGTTTCAGTATTAACAGTGATGGGACTGCAGTGCCTGTGCCGTCAGATACAGAGCAGGCGGCAGAAGAGGGTTGTGGGACGGCGGCTGAAGGACCGTCTTGGCCTGCCACCTACAACAGTTCCACCACTGAATCCGAGGGGTCTGCGATACCCAAGGAGGTGCGGTCAGCTTTTCCTCTGCTTCTCATTTCTCATGTCATGTGCTCTCAGGGAATCTGAGGCTGAATCATTCTGTTCACTGTGTTTCAGGAGCAGGTGGACACATACACTTTAGGTCACGTGTCTTCGGTTTCCAAAGAGCAAAATCTGCCCACATTGTTCAATGAAGGAGAAAATAGTCAGGTAATAACATTTCTTTAACATTCTGTAACTTCCAAAGTCATGTCTTGACCGGCATCTAAACATTTTGCCTTTACAACATTTAAAAAATATTTTTATGTAAACTTATGTATTTATTTTTGTGAATATTTGTATTTTGACTTGCTATTTTTCTTTATCTCTCTCACGGTCTCAGGGTTTGAGGAATGACTTTGTCCGGAATATTCTATGGACATTTGAGGACATCCACATGCTTGTGGGATCAAATATGCCCATATTTGGAGGTGGTCGATACCCAGCAGTCAGTCTACGACTCAGGTTAGAGTTCTACATTTGTTTAATTAATTAATGTATTTATTTATTTTGTGCCATTTCATATATTTTCAGGATGTATTTATCTGCTTTTGAATTATTTCCAAATTTATTACATTTGAAGGCTAAACTCTCTATACTAATGTTCAAAAGTTTGGGGTCAGTAAGATTTAAAAAAGTCATATTTTATTCAACAAGAATGCATTAAATTGATAGAAAGTGGCATATACATTCAGAATATTAAAAAAAAATCAATTTCAAATTAATGCTGCTCTTTTGAGCTTTATATTCATCAAAGAATCCACAAAATATTAAGAAGCACAACTGTTTTCAACTTTGATAATAATAGTTTCTTGAGCATCAATTGAGCTTTGCCATCACAGGAATAAATTACATTTGAAAGTATATTACAATAGAAAAAGGTTATTTTAAATGGTAGCAATATTTTACAATATTGCCGTTTTTACTGCATTTTTGATTAAATAGATGCAGACGTGTTGAGCATAGGAGACCACTTTCAGAAATAATGAGTTGATTTTGCTTTGGCTACAGTAGGTAATTCTAGTGGTGACAACAACCATGCATGTCACTTCTGCAGGCTGCGTCATACTCTGTGAGATAAAGTGTCACTCTTTTCACAGCTTTTGCCAGCACTGAGACACTTGCATGTTATTTCTCCTGCTCTTTTTCTAGGAAAAATTCACTCATCACTAAATGAAAACTTAAAGTGAAGACCTGATTATTTCAGGAGCCTTATCACAAGTTCATTGTTTTTGAATGTTGGTGCTACTTCTGCTATATTTTCACACTTAAAACAATAATTTGGTATTCCTCTTGTACCATTGTCCTCTTTTATGCTAAGAAATAAGTCACCTGGCAGTTCTCT
>NW_015664016.1:215137-221800 GCF_001515625.1 Sinocyclocheilus rhinocerous
GAGTATGATTCAGTGGGCTATATAACACTTTTAATTGTCAGGAAATTACTTGTCTTTAAAAGTTTGGTTCAATATACTTACCTGTTGATCAAAAATAGCCTTAAACCTACACTTTTTTTTGTTGTTTTTTTAGTAACTTTCAGGAGGGTGTACTCATTTTTGCAACACAAAATGTTATCACTTTGATAAGAAAATCTTATTTTGCTGAATAATTTTGGCATTCTTCTTTGGTAATTGATCAAGCAGGCTTGTTGGAACATTACATCTCCAAAGAACCTTAACATGTCTTCTAAGTAAAGAGTAATTGCTGAATTTGTTAAGTTTTAGAGGGGGTGTACTCATTTATGCTGTGTACTGTATATCTAACCCTTTATTTAAGTATTTTATATATTTATTTTAAATACTTCACTTTGTCTTAACAGGGACAACAACAAACCAATCAACGTTCTCACAGGAATTGATTACTGGCTGGATAATTTGATGTGTAATGTACCGGAGCTGGTCATGTGCTTTCACGTCAATGGCATTGTGCAGGTAAGATGATTTGGTGATTATTAAATAGGTTTGCACATATTGATGTACAACAATATTCAATTTCCTAACAACTCTCATCTCATTTACAGAAATATGAAATGATAAAGACAGAGGACATCCCGGATTTGGAGAACTCTATGTTCTCGACGCGGGTTGTCAAAGACATTGCACAGAATATCCTGTCATTCCTGAAATCCAACTGTACCAAAGAAGGACACACGTACTGGCTCTTCAAAGGTGGGCGGCTGACGTTCTTTAGTTTGCTTTCAAACTTCTTCAGCTAAAGTGACTTCTTTAATCACTAATGGCTTTCTGTTTTGTCCATTCAGCTAGTGGAAGTGACATTGTGAAGCTGTATGACCTCACTACTCTGTGTGAAGAGGCGGCAGAGGAGAAATGCCAGAATCCCTTCACACTTCCTGTAGCGGTGCTTCTCTACAAGTATGATTTACTTTCATAACTACCATTCTCAAATTCTGTTCCTTAAGTTTCTCAGTAAGCATCAGAGACGAATCTATTTGATGTTTTGCATGACAGAGTGGCCAGCAACATGATGCTAAAGAAGAGCCAAAACAGGAAGAACTATGGGACCATCAGAACTCTGTTGCTCAACTGTATTAAACTGCTGGATGAGGAGCGACATCCACAGGTATGTAGCTTCATTACATTAATTTCCTGAGCTGATGCATGATTTCTGACTGTTTTCTTCTGTTTGCTGGTGTAGATCATCGCTTCGGCTCACTACATGCTGGCAGAACTGTTTCAGCTGGATGACGTGAGTGAGGACGAGGGGAACGGGGAGTCACTGAGGGGCGGGGGATCTGAAGACAGCTACAGTGATGAAGAGGAGGAGGAGGAGGAGGAAGAGGAAGACGAGAGCTGCTCCTACAGCACCTCCTCTGAGCCGCAGGACGACTCCAAAGCGGTGGCTGTCATCAAGTCTGTCGGGGAGCTGTCGGTTCCAGAGAAATACAAGAGCACACATCAGATTAGAGTAGGAGATCAAGCTGAAGATTGAGTTCTTTTTTTATTTGCACACAAATATTATTGAATATAAGGTGCCTGATGTATAGTAGAAGTTAAAATGGTCTATTTAGTAGTTTGTAAATGTACTTTTTTCCACCTTGCATGAATTTGCACAATAAATTGACATCATTTTACCAATGTATAATATTATTAGCATTATGTTGCCTTCCAGCCCAACTATGCATTTCCGGTGTCACAAGACAAGGAGGAGAAGTGCCGACTGGTTCTCAGCTATGTTCTGAAGGTAAGAGAACAAGATTAATATTTGTTTTCATATTTTTGTTCATGTGCATTTTCTTTTTTCTTAGTTCTGTGGACTGTGAAATTAACATTCTTTGTTCACTAACCATAACCATAGTCAAGCTCCTTCCATCCATCCATCCATCCATCTATCCATCTCTATCTATCTATCCATTCCTCCATCCATTAATTGTTCTATCTTATCCATCATTCTATCTTATCCATCCATTCTTCCATCCATCCATCTGTCCATCCATTCTTCCATCCATGCATTCATCGTTCTATCTTATCCAGCCATTCTTCCATCCATCCGCTGTTCCATCTTGTCCATCCGTCCACCGTTCTATCTCATCCATCCATACTTCCATCCATGCATTCACCGTTCTATCTTATCCATCCATCCATCCAAAAACACTAAAGCAAGACCTCACCTTGTTTGTAGGGTTTAAAATCCGTGGACAGCAGCATAAAGAAAGAGAGTGACCTTCCTGCGGCCGACCCCAGCACACCTATCCCTCTTATGTAGCTTCATTACATTAATTTCCTGAGCTGATGCATGATTTCTGACTGTTTTCTTCTGTTTGCTGGTGTAGATCATCGCTTCGGCTCACTACATGCTGGCAGAACTGTTTCAGCTGGATGACGTGAGTGAGGACGAGGGGAACGGGGAGTCACTGAGGGGCGGGGGATCTGAAGACAGCTACAGTGATGAAGAGGAGGAGGAGGAGGAGGAAGAGGAAGACGAGAGCTGCTCCTACAGCACCTCCTCTGAGCCGCAGGACGACTCCAAAGCGGTGGCTGTCATCAAGTCTGTCGGGGAGCTGTCGGTTCCAGAGAAATACAAGAGCACACATCAGATCAGAGTAGGAGATCAATCTGAAGACTGGGTTTCTTTTTTGTTTGTACACAGATATTATTGAATATAAGCTATTTGATGTATAGTAGAAGTTAAAACGGTCTATTTAGATGTTTGTAAATGAACTGTTTTCCACCTTGCATGAATTTACATAATGATTTTGCATCATTGTTACCAATGTATCATGTTATTATTAGCATTATGTTGCCTTGCAGCCCAACTGTGCATTTCCCGTGTCACAAGACAAGGAGGAGAAGTGCCGACTGGTTCTCAGCTACGTTCTGAAGGTAAGAGAATGAGATTAATATTTCTTTTCATATTTTTGTTCATGTGCATGCATTTTCTTTTTTCTTAGTTCTCTGGACTTCATCAATCCAAGCATCTATCTATCTATCTATCTATCTATCAGTCCATCTGTCCATCCTTCATTCTATCTTATCCATCCATCTATTTTTCTATCCATCCATTAGTCCATCCGTTTTTTCATCCATCCATTCATCATTCTATCTTATCCATCTATCCATAACTCTATCTAAATCATCCACCCATCCATCTTGTACCGTCTGTCTATCCTGTCTGTCCATCCATCCATCTGTCCATTGGTCTGTCTTATCCATCTGTCCTTCCATCCATCCATCTATCCATCTTCTCCGTCCGTCCGTCCATCTATCCATCCATCCATCCATCTTGTCGTCCATCCATCCATCCATCCATCTGTCCATTGGTCCGTCTTATCCATCTATCCTTCCATCCATCCATCTATCCATCTTCTCCGTCCATCCATCCATCCATCCATCCATCCATCTTGTAGGTCCATCTATCCATCCATCCATCTGTCCGTCCATCCATCCATCCGTCCATCCATCCCTACATTGTTCCATCTTGTCCATCCGTCCGTCCGTCCATCCATCCCTAAATTGTTCCATCTTGTCCGTCCATCCGTCCATCTGTCCATCCATCCATCCGCCCTTCCATCCCTACATTGTTCTATCTTGTCCATCCATCCATCCATCCATCCATCCAAAAAGCACTAATGCAAAACTTTATCTGTGTGTTTAGGGTTTAAAAGCCGTGGACAACAGCATAAAGAAAGAGAGTGACCTTCCTGCGGCCGACCCCAGCACACCTATCCCTCTAAAATTGTTCCATCTTGTCCGTCCATCCGTCCATCTGTCCATCCATCCATCCGCCCTTCCATCCCTACATTGTTCTATCTTGTCCATCCATCCATCCATCCATCCATCCAAAAAGCACTAATGCAAAACCTTATCTGTGTGTTTAGGGTTTAAAAGCCGTGGACAACAGCATAAAGAAAGAGAGTGACCTTCCTGCGGCCGACCCCAGCACACCTATCCCTCTAAAATATGAGGAGCGGAGTCAGAACGGAGCTAGAGACGTGGAGAAAGAGATCGCTCTGCTGCTGGACAGAGGTCAGTCACCTCATCCATTCACTTCCTCAGAAACTGTTTCTTCTTCCACTATTTGATTATGTACAGTGTTCATCTTCATCTTGGGTCACACAGTCGGGCCGTGTAACGAGGAGTTGAAGGTGACGACACGCTCTGGTATGTTACCGGGCACATGGCAGCACCGCATGAAACTGCAGCTGTTCCTGAAAGCGTCGAAAGCGTACTTCGTCCTGTCAGATGCTGCAACCAACCTGCTAAAGTACGGACGGGCCCTGCGCTATATCAAACTGGCTCTGCAGTGCCACGGTAAGAACAAGCAGCTTTCAGTGTTGTCAAAAAACCTCAGGATATACATTGTCGTTCAAAATGTTTCTTGAGCAGCAAATCAGCTTATTAGAATGATTTCTGAAGGATCATGTGATACTGAAGATTGGAGTAATGATGCTGAAACTTCAGCTTTGCATCACAGGAGTAAATTACATTTTAAAATATTTTCAAATATATTAAAAAAATTCAAATACAGAAAACAATTATTTCAAATTGTAATAATAATATTACTGTATTTACTGTATTTTTAATCAAATAAATGCAGCCTTGCTGAGCATAAAAGTCTTGTTTCAGGTACATTAAAAATATCTTACTGACCTCAAAACTTTTGAACATGAATATTGAATGTGAATATTCTACACATGTGCATGATATGTTCTTATTAAAACAGGAAGTTAAAAATATATAATTAAAGACTGTTAATTAAGCAGCTTCTTTAGAGCTTATCTGTTCAAACTTGATCGATATATACTTTCTCTGTCCCTATAGATGGGTATTGCTCCATCAGTGGTGGTCTCCACCCGCAGGTGCTTCTATTCCACTGCCAGTGTCTGTCTCTGTGTGGAGATGTTCAGCTCATGTTGGCCCAGAATGCCTCAAACAGAGCAGCGTATCTGGAGGAATACAACTACCAGACTAAAGACGACCAGGAGATCCTCCACTGCCTGCACCGCGAGAGCTCCTGCCAAGGTCTGAACGCTACATCACACGCTCTTTGTGCTGAAGAAATCATACTATATTGTGCATTATGGTAGCAGCTACTGTAATTACTGCAACACCGATGTGGAATGGGATTTTGGAGCAGTGAAATTTCACTGTGCTTAGGATGTGGATTGGATATTAAAACTCCAGGAAGAGACAGTGTCTTATAACATTTGAATATTGACATTTGTTTTTTGCTCTCTCAGCCTTTAGCATGGCCACTGATCTGGCCTCAGACCCAGAGTACCAGCTGATCGTCAGCAGCAAGTGTTACGAGGCCGCCCATGACCTTTTGACCTCAGGAGTTCCGAAGGACCTGGGACAGGAGCAGCTGGGTCAGGTTCTGAAACGGCTCGGTAACATCCGCAACGAGATGGGCGTCTTTTATATGAACCAGGCCGCGGCCATGCAGGCGGAAAAACAAGGAGGTGAGGGCTTCTTGGGTTTCTATTAGACTTTAACAACAAACATTTGGGGTGGTTTGTCGAAAGCTGTTTGTGAAGTATCGCTTTTTCTTCTCCAGTGCGCAGGAGCGTGTGCGTGGCCGAGCAGGAGCTGTGGAAGAAAAGTTTCTCGTGTTTTGAGAAGGGCATGCAGGATTTCAATGCGATTTCAGACTCTGTGAACACAGCCCTGCTGCTGTGTAACATCGGTCGACTCATGCGTATCTGCGCTCAGGCTCACTGCGTCACGACATCAGAGCATAGCCGCGGCGAGTTCTCACCGGGAGAGGCCCTCTACTACAACAAGGTTAATCATTATCACACATACAGTCTTGAACTGTACTTGAACTTTTAAGATGTTTAACAGCTTCTGAAATGCACATTTTGATTTGCTGGTTGTTGTAATAATAATGATTGTAATGGTGATAATAATAATTTTATTATTTTTAGTTTTTATTTTATAAATTGTATTAATTTCTCTTGTACATGGACATGAAGTGTCCCATTATTATTGTTATTATTGACATATTATTATTGACATATAATAATCTTAATGTGTGACACTTACCCAAGGGATATACAAATAAGAAATTATTATTATATTATTAAATATTATCTTAATATAGTCATCTTAATATAAGATGTTTTATCTACAAGAGAAACAATATTACTATAATAATACTTTCTCATTTTTTTTATCCCTTTGATTAAAGTGTCTTTTATTAAGATTATTATATAAATATAATTAATATTTATTAATGATAATAATAACAATATTAATAAGATTTTTTTTCTTGGGTAAGATTATAATATTAAGACTGTTGGAGTAATTATATGATATAATTATAATAATAATAAGAATTATATAATTATAATAAAAATAATTTAATAACAATTAAATATATATATACGTGCCTATATCGTGCCCTATATCGAACATTTTTCATATTGTTATCGAAGGTGTACCGTCGATAAATATCGATACAGTTTTATCGAGCAAGGTAACTACCACGACGTTCAAGGTCCAGAAAAGTCATGATCGCTCGCGTCATGATACTGTCATGAATGCGCGTCCAAAGTGACGCAGTAGAGACGAAAATGTGGAATAAAGTCGTTATTTTTGTTT
>NW_015664016.1:221818-222838 GCF_001515625.1 Sinocyclocheilus rhinocerous
TACCCCTACACGATATAGGCACGTGCTATGAGTGACGAAGACAGCCCACGAACACATGCTGAAATGAGTGCTGTGCCTGCCTGTGATGAGACGCATTTTGACGGACAAATATGACTAGTGCACTCACGTCTCACACAAGATATGTAGCCATGCAAAGTTAAAATAGTTTAAACTTTTAGAAAACACGTCGCGAATTTGTGGACATTATTTTGCTCATTGCGCCCTCCTGTGGCCTCGGGAGACAAGCCAAAAGATTCATTGAGACCTATTTAATCTGCATATAAAACTTTAGAAATTAGATATTTGTTTAATTTTTAAGGTTTGTTTGACTGTTAAAACAAAAAATATTTGTTGTTTGTCCCAATAACTTGGGTTAATTTAAAAATACAGTGGTTAAATTAAAAAAAAAATTCTGTTGCTCTTTGTTTTAAAAAAGGTTATAAAAAATGTCAATAATTATCGATACCGAACGATATGAAACATCATTTCGTTGATAAATTTTTTAGCTATATCGCCCAGCCCTAGCTTAGCATAGATCATTGAATCTGATTAGACTGTTAGCATCTCGCTCAAAAATGACCAAATAGTTTCTATATTTTTCCTATTTAAAACTATTTTTTAATTTTTAAAACTCGACTCTTCTGTAGTTACATCGTGTACTAAGACCGACGGAAAATGAAAAGCTATTATTTTAAGATGGTTAATATTTAATGATAATAATCATCATCATCATCATAATTTGTATATCCCTTGGATAGGAGTGTCTTATATTAAGAATTTTATATCAAGGTACAACAACAACAACAATAATAATAATTATTATGCTAATATTTAGTAGTAGTAGTAATACATTTCTGAGTTTTAAGTCCCTTGGATTAATTAATTTAAATGTAATACATCATTCATAATAAGACTAGGAAGAGGGTCCTTGTTGCTGTAGCTGCATCACAGTAGCTGTCTCTTTCTCTCTCTCTCTCTCTCTCTCTCTCTCTCTCTCCCTCAATAGGCGATAGTTTACTA
>NW_015664016.1:222888-237246 GCF_001515625.1 Sinocyclocheilus rhinocerous
CTCTTTCTCTCTCTCTCTCTCTCTCTCTCTCTCTCTCTCTCTCTCTCTCTCCATCAATAGGCGATAGATTACTATCAGCGGGCGCTGAAGTCTCTGGGCTGCAGGGAGGGTCACTCAGCCGTCTGGGACTCTGTAAACTGGGAACTCTCTACAACATATTTCACATTGGCCACACTCCTCCAGGACTACGCGCCGCTGTCCCGTAAAGCACAGGAGCAGGTACACACACACACACACACACACACACTTTATTCTGTCCGTACACACTGCTGAAATAATGAACTCCACTTGACATGAGCGCACTGTGTTTCAGATCGAGAGGGAAGTCACCGAGAGCATGATGAAGTCCCTGAGGTACTGCGACCTGCAGACGGAGTCTGCTCGTCAGCCGCTCTACCAGTACAGAGCAGCCACTATCCACCACAGACTGGCTTCCATGTACCACAGCTGCTACCGCAACCAGGTACAGCATCAGTCACCTGCAGAGGAAGAGTCTACACCTTCATCTTCAACATATACAGTAAGACTTAACATGGTTTGTTCTCTCTGTCAGGTTGGAGACGAGAGCGTCCGTAAGCAGCACAAAGCTCTGGCAGAGCAGCATTACAGTAAGGCTGTGCGGCTCTTCATAAGTCTGAGTGAAGCCCCGTGCGAGCTGCTCCGCACGCTTCTGGAGAGAGTGGCCTTCGCTGAGTTCACCATGGCAGGTGAGGAACACACACTGCAGGAAATATCAGCTGGGAGAGGCTGATGGGACACGAGTAAAGCTCTTATCGGATGTTTTATTGTGTTTTCCAGGTCAGAACAGCAGTGCTGTGAAACTGAAAACTCTGACAGGAGCTCTAGAGATCATGTGTGAAACACGTCACGCTTTCAAACTCATCCATAAAGAGCTGCTGGAGCAACAGGAAAAGGTATAGACACAGACATATAATAATAATATAGTTTCTAATTTTTATGTTCGTTGGATAAGTGTCTTATATTAAGATTATTTTATTAAGATTGTTAATATGCATTATGATCATAAATAATAATAATAATAATAATACTTTCTCATTTGTTAGTCCCTTGGTTAAAGTATATTGTATTAAGGTTATTATATTAAGATATGTTAATATTTATTAAATAAAGTATTATATAAGATGTATTATTACTATTATTATTACAACAAAAATGATAAATAACAATAATACTTTCTCATTTATAAGTCCCTTGAATAAATGTGTATTATATTAAGATTATTATATTTATATTATATAATATATTTATTATCATTACTATTATTAGTAGTAGTATCATTTGTTAGTCCCTTGCACGAAAAAGTCTATAAAGGTTATTATATTAGTTTTTATTAATAATAATAATAATAATAATAATCATCATTATTTCTCCCTTGGACAAAAGTGTCTTATATGAAGTGTCTTATATTTTTGTTTCAGCAGCTCTACCAGTACAGAGCAGCCACTATCCACCACAGACTGGCTTCCATGTACCACAGCTGCTACCGCAACCAGGTACAGCATCAGTCACCTGCAGAGGAAGAGTCTACACCTTCATCTTCAACATATACAGTAAGACTTAACATGGTTTGTTCTCTCTGTCAGGTTGGAGACGAGAGCGTCCGTAAGCAGCACAAAGCTCTGGCAGAGCAGCATTACAGTAAGGCTGTGCGGCTCTTCATAAGTCTGAGTGAAGCCCCGTGCGAGCTGCTCCGCACGCTTCTGGAGAGAGTGGCCTTCGCTGAGTTCACCATGGCAGGTGAGGAACACACACTGCAGGAAATATCAGCTGGGAGAGGCTGATGGGACACGAGTAAAGCTCTTATCGGATGTTTTATTGTGTTTTCCAGGTCAGAACAGCAGTGCTGTGAAACTGAAAACTCTGACAGGAGCTCTAGAGATCATGTGTGAAACACGTCACGCTTTCAAACTCATCCATAAAGAGCTGCTGGAGCAACAGGAAAAGGTATAGACACAGACATATAATAATAATATAGTTTCTAATTTTTATGTTCGTTGGATAAGTGTCTTATATTAAGATTATTTTATTAAGATTGTTAATATGCATTATGATCATAAATAATAATAATAATAATAATACTTTCTCATTTGTTAGTCCCTTGGTTAAAGTATATTGTATTAAGGTTATTATATTAAGATATGTTAATATTTATTAAATAAAGTATTATATAAGATGTATTATTACTATTATTATTACAACAAAAATGATAAATAACAATAATACTTTCTCATTTATAAGTCCCTTGAATAAATGTGTATTATATTAAGATTATTATATTTATATTATATAATATATTTATTATCATTACTATTATTAGTAGTAGTATCATTTGTTAGTCCCTTGCACGAAAAAGTCTATAAAGGTTATTATATTAGTTTTTATTAATAATAATAATAATAATAATAATCATCATTATTTCTCCCTTGGACAAAAGTGTCTTATATGAAGTGTCTTATATTTTTGTTTAAGATTTTGTTTATTATTTGTTTATTATTATTCATGTTTTTATTATTAACAATAATGATTTCTCATTTGTAAGTTCCTTGGACAAAAGTGTCTTTTTATTATTAAATGAATTATTATTAATTAATATTAATAATAATAAAAAGTAATAATAATAATAATAAATAATTATTGGTTAAAAGTCTCTTGGATAAAAGTGTATTATATTAAGGTTAATATATTTATCATCACTATTATTAGTAATAATAATAATTTCTAATTTGTTCCTTTGCATGTATGTGTCTATAAAGATAATAATAATAATAATAATAATGATCATCATGATCATCCTCATCATCACCATCACCATTTCTCCCTTGGACAAAAGTGTCTTATTTATTTTATTATTTTTGTTTAAGATTTTGTTTATTATTATTATTAACAATAATTATTTCTCATTTGTAAGTCCCTTGGAAAAAGTGTCTTAGATTTAATATTATTGTATGAATAATAATAATTATTAGGAGGGAAAAGATAAGTTGGAATGTGGTAACTATCGGCCAATTAGTGTTCTAAATGTTGACTACAAGTTGTTTACCTCCATTTTAGCACGGAGATTAGAAAAGATTCTCCCAGACCTCATTAATTTAGATCAAACAGGTTTTATTTGTCAAAGGCAAGCATCAGACAACATCAGAAGAACTTTACATATTCTTAGTTTCATTTCAAACCCCGAAAACACATTTTATGTTAGAGACAAATGGAAAAAGGAAGGGAATTTTAATGTCTCAGATGAGGATTGGGAGAAAATTTGTAAAAGAATAATAATAATAATTATTATTTATAATAATAATAAGAATAACAACAACAATAATTGTTCTCTACAAATACATTGTTCTCTTTGTTGAATGGTCATGTTTACAGTGTTATGTGCTGCATGTTGACAGATATTGACGCCAGAAGACTCGGACAGACCTGAAGAACTCCATGAGGCTTCAGATAGTTCTTCCTCTTCTGAGCTCAACACTGAAGAGGTTGTGAAGTTAACTGGAATCTTTGAGCCTAGTTTCTCCTTCCTGCTGCTGCAACTGATTAAACTCAGCACTGCAAGCAAACGCAAACTTGGGTGAGAGATACAAAATATACATACTTCAGCAATATACTTCAGTACCATATTCCATATAAACTCAACAGATAGTAAAGTATCGTTACTATCTAACAAAGGCATTATAGTGTTTCATTATGTGGCACTTAATGTATATGTGGTGGTTTTGTGTTTTCATATGCAGTGGTAAAGAAGAGGAGCAGGTGAAGATCTACAAGAATGTATATTCTCGCCTCCTGCGGGCCGAAAAGTCCGTCCCGCTCATTCAGCGGGTTTCCCTTTTCATGGAGCTGCTGGATCAGCTGAAACCAACGACAGGAAGTGATGAAGCAAGATCATCATCTTGAGAATCAAATCCAAAGGACTCTTCGGCTTCCTGACATCATTAATGCCAAGCATGCAACAATTTAGAGTTGAAACAATCTTGCTTTTACACAACCAACCACAGCTGATATGTTATTAAAAAAGTTTTGGCAAGTGACTTGGAAAGAAAATGTGAACTACAACCCTCACCAGCAGTGCCTTTCTTATGCTCACATTGTGCTGGACTTCCTATAAGAGTCCACAGACTCTTACTACATGATTAGTTTTTTTTCTTTAATGAAAACAGTATGATAATAAACTCAAACTGCACAGTTGTTTGTAGAGCAGATATTTATTGCTGAGACAATATGTACAAAATGTGAACATGTGGTTTTGACTTTCACTCACAGGCTTTTCTTTTTCTGGTGCATAAATAAGCTCATGAACTGTAAAAAAAAAAAAAAAAAAAAAAGGTTTTCTTATTAAAAAAGTTTTGGCAAGTGACTTGGAAAGAAAATGTGAACTACAACCCTCACCAGCAGTGCCTTTCTTATGCTCACATTGTGCTAGACTTCCTATAAGAGTCCACAGACTCTTACTACATGATTAGTTTTTTTTCTTTAATGAAAACAGTATGATAATAAACTAAAACTGCACAGTTGTTTGTAGAGCAGATATTTATTGCTAATGAGACAATATGTACAAAATGTGAACATGTGGTTTTGTTTGACTTTCACTCACAGGCTTTTCTTTTTCTGGTGCATAAATAAGCTCATGAACTGTAAAAAAAATAAAAAAATAAAAAAAGGTTTTCAATAAAAATGTGCAATAATGTAGCAAAGGTCAATGCAACTGGCGATTATCTAGTTACAGTATTGTACAAATTTGTGATGGCTTGGCTTTTAAATCTTTAATAAAATTCAAAGCTGCTCAAAGTTATTGTCATGTTTTTGTTTTCAGGTCTGAAACACTTGTTATAGATTTGTCATATAATATACATGTAAGAACTAGGCTATATATTGAACAACTGTTACAATTTTGCAACCATGAAAGTCCAGCGTATTCCCCAAATTCACTCCAAAACTGTATGCTTCAAAGCATCCATTCATTATCGCAGGCTTCGTAAATACACTTCCAAGAAAAAGGAAATGAAGTACATGATTATCAACGCTTGAGTCTCATTAATTAATAATAGTAACACCTGTTACTCTCAAATAAACTTGGTTTAAGCATTTTATAACATTAATGATATTCAATAAATATAATTGAGACTACTGGTAATTAGAATAACGTAAATAAACACATTTTTCTAACTTTATATGTGTACTTCACCGGCATATGATATGTGTCTTTTTAATAAACATTTCACTGAAAAAAACGGAACGGTAATGTCCTCATCAAGATGGCGACTCGATATTGACATTATCACGAGGAGCATTATGGGAGCTTCCTGACGTCAACTACACTAGCCAATCAGCGTCTTTAAATTTTTCCGTATCGTGAACTTTGGCGCGCCGCTTTGAATGAATCTACTCATCAATATATGTATAGATGATCATGAGCATTGATCAGCTTTAAAGCCGCTGTAAAGAGATCAATGGGGACGTGTTTTATAGTACTACAGCTGTTTGCGCGCCGGTAGTGTTTGTTATTCATTAGATGCGCGCGAGTTTGCAGTAATCGGCTGTAGAGATCCTGCTAAGTGCTCAGGATGACGTCTACAAAAGAGATCAAGCGTAAGTTGTTTTCCTTAAATCCGTAGATAATATTATTTGTGGGCATCGGCTGTGATTTATTGTCATGTATTGTTCAATACTGATGAAAAAAATCAGTATTTTAATGTAACCCACCCCATCCACACATATTTTTGTGTGTATTTTTTTATTTTATTTTTTTACATATGTAAATGTCAGTTTATATGTATATATATTTAATAGTAAATTTTAATATATATATTTTAACAGTTATGTTTAGATATGTGTGTCTGTGTGTATATACTGTATATATTAGTGCTGTCAAACGATTAATCGAGATTAATCGCATCCAAAATAAAAGTTTTTGTTTACATAATATATGTGTGTGTTGTGTATTTATTATGTATATATAAATAAACACACATACAGCATATATTTTGTAAATATTGACATGTATTTAATGTATATATTTATATTCATATAATTTATATCATATATAAATATATTTAATATATAAACCTTTGGATAAAAAAGCGTCTGCTAAATGACTAAATGTAAATGAGATCTAAATTAGTGATATATAATTAGTGACTTCACTAATATATTGCATATTATAGTGAATTTACTTTCAATATATTTTTTATTTACTGTGTTAATGTGTTTTAAACAACTGTGATTTAGTATAATTATGCATACATATATAATTCAAAATGTATGTATACAATATGTGTGTATAAGTTTCATTTCTTTCTTCATGTGTTCGCAGTACTACAGAAGGCCAAGAGTAAAGCTCAGAGCAGCAATAACCTGAAAGAAGAAGCCAGTTTGTGCAATCAGCTCGGGTAGGTTTACGCTAAAGCAGGTAAACAGAGAGTGAAGCCCTTAGTAGACTTAATAATAAAAGTGGCTTAATGGATAAAGTTTTGGTGTCTCATCCTAAAGGCTGTAGGTTCAACCCGTAGATGTGTCTCTTTGTGAACTATCACCATTATTGTGACAGATGTCAGTTGAGTGAATGTATTACGAGATAATCAGCCTGGCTGATGTGTTTTCTAGGCGACTATCGTGCCGCTATTGAAGAGCATCGTCAGGAATTGGCGCTGTCTGAGATTCTGCACGATGTGATTGGCTCTGCTGTGGCCAATAGAAAGATTGGAGAATGTTATGCAGAACTGGGCAACATCGAAGCGGCTCTGAAGGTTTGCAAGTACATGTTAGTTAGAAATGGAGTGATTGCATGGAGTCATTCTCACATGGAGTTTCTCTCTCAGCACCAGAGGCTTCATCTGAATCTGTCTCGATCTGTTCATGATGCAGCAGAGGAGCAGAGGGCTCTGGCCACTATTGGACGAACATACCTCTTCCTGTTCGATTCGGACAATTCACGGGACAGCTTGAAGCATGCGGAAGATGCATTCAAGAAGAGTTTGGCCATTGTAGATGAGCGGCTGGAAGGTTAAAGAATGAATTTATGGTTAACCTGGTCAGAATATCTTGAGAGTTCCTTGTTTTTTCAGACTGTTACCTTCTTCTGATCCAGCCAAATGGCATCAATAATCTTACACATATTATAGTGAATTTACTTTCAATATATTTTTAATTTATTGTGTTAATGTGTTTTAAACAACTGTGATTTAGTATAATTATGCATACATATATAATTCAAAATGTATGTATACAATATGTGTGTATAAGTTTCATTTCTTTCTTCATGTGTTCGCAGTACTACAGAAGGCCAAGAGTAAAGCTCAGAGCAGCAATAACCTGAAAGAAGAAGCCAGTTTGTGCAATCAGCTCGGGGAGGTTTACGCTAAAGCAGGTAAACCGAGAGTGAAGCCCTTAGTAGATTTAATAATAAAAGTGGCTTAATGAATAAAGTTTTGGAGTCTCATCCTGAAGGCTGTAGGTTCAACCCGTAGATGTGTCGCTTTGTGAACTATCACCATTATTGTGACAGATGTCAGTTGAGTGAATGTATTATGAGATAATCAGCCTGGCTGATGTGTTTTCTAGGCGACTATCGTGCCGCTATTGAAGAGCATCGTCAGGAATTGGCGCTGTCTGAGATTCTGCACGATGTGATTGGCTCTGCTGTGGCCAATAGAAAGATTGGAGAATGTTATGCAGAACTGGGCAACATCGAAGCGGCTCTGAAGGTTTGCAAGTAAATGTTAGTTAGAAATGGAGTGATTACATGGAGTTTCTCTCTCAGCACCAGAGGCTTCATCTGAATCTGTCTCGATCTGTTCATGATGCAGCAGAGGAGCAGAGGGCTCTGGCCACTATTGGACGAACATACCTCTTCCTGTTCGATTCGGACAATTCACGGGACAGCTTGAAGCATGCGGAAGATGCATTCAAGAAGAGTTTGGCCATTGTAGATGAGCGCCTGGAAGGTTAAAGAATGAATTTATGGTTAACCTGGTCAGAATATTACTACTAGTATGTAGTATATACTATGATGATCTACTATGTTTGCTAAAAAAGGAGACTTTGTATACTGTATCTCTGTTTTTGTAGGTACCGTATCGTCACGAGAGCTGAGTGAGATGAAAGCCCGTCTCATGCTGAATCTGGGCTGTGTGTATGATGGGATGAAGGAACCGCAGCGCTGCAGTGATTTCATACGACAGAGCATCTACATCGCAGAGTAAGACACTTTGTTTTTGTTTATAAACAAGTGAAAAATGCCAGTGGTCAAAAGTTAAAAATAATGAAGACTTTTTTTTTTTTTTGAAAAAAGAAAAAGACTCTTATGCTCACTAAGGTTGCATTTATTTTATCAAACGTATAGTAAAAACATTGATTTTGTTAAATATTAAAATTTAAAAGAGCTGTTTTCTATTTGAATATATTTCAAAATGTAATTTATTCCTGTGATGAAAAACTTAATTTTCAGCATCATTCCTCCAGTCTTCAGTGTCACCTGATCCTTCAGAAATCATTCTAATATGCTGATTTTCCACTTAAAAAATATTTCTTATTATTATTATGTTGAGAACAGTTGTGCTGCTAAATATTTTTGTGGAAATCGTGATACGCTATCGTTCAAAAATAATTTTTTTTTAAATTCAGGGTAAGATAAAAAAAAATTTAATTAATACTTTTATTCAGGAAGGATGGATTAAATCGATCAAAAGTGACAGTAAAGACATTTTATAATTTTACGAAAAGTTACAAACTTTTAATTGATCAAAAAAAAAAAAAAACTAAACAAAAAAATGTAACGTGGTTTCCACAAAAATATAAAGCAGCAAAAACTGTTTCCAAAATGATCATTATTAAAAAGAAAAAAAGGAATTAAATTTTAAACCAGCAAATGAACTAAGCAACAAATTGAAAATAATTTAAATTTAATATTTATATAACTATAAAATGTAAATATATTTACATTTAACTTTATTTGGGCAACTTTTTTGTAGGTTAAGAATGTTTTATAACATAAAACAGTATTTGTTTTTATGATTTGAGTTTCAACACTAAGTAAAATATCAAAATTTCGTTGTAGAATTAATTCACTAATACGAAAGACCATTTTGTGGATATCTGACCTCTTTTCCTCCAGGAAAAACAACCTTCTTGAAGATCTGTATCGTGTCAACTTCAACCTGGGCAGCATTCACTTCCGCAACGGCCAGCACTCGCGCGCCATGCGCTGTTTCGAGCAGGCGAAAGAATGCGCCTGCAAGATGAAGGACAAGTTCAGTGAGAGCGAGTGCTTTCATAGTATCGGCAAGGTGATCATCTCCAAACAGCAATATCATCATCATGTGCTGGTCTTTACCTGCATAGTTTGTTGTTTCCTGTCCCCTTTAATGATTTTTGACAGGTGTATTGATTTTTTGGTGTATATCTGTTCAGATATTGTTTCATCTTGGGGACTTTGCGGCGGCGAGGCGTTCTCTGAAGAAAGCCTTCTATCTGGGCTCCCAGCAGCCTTCTGATCGTGAGGCCGTCAAGAGAGATTTCAAACACGGTGAGATTAAAGGGGTCATATGATGCGATTTCAAGTTTTCCTTTCTCTTTGGAGTGTTACTGCCACGCCCCCGTAAAACAGCTCGTTCTAACACGCCCCCACATATCTACCTCACTATGTGGAAATATTTGCGTAAAGAAGGAGAGGCTTTGTAGAAAACGAAGCGTTTGAGAGAGGCGGGGCATAGAGGACCTACAATAATGTACAGTATTTGAAAAATAATGTGTTTTTTGAACATTAAAGCATGTCAACATATTCTGTTACACCAAATACACAAAATAATGATCTTTAAAAAAGCATCATATGACCCCTTTAAGAACATCTGTGAGTGAGTTTGACAGAATTGATCAGATCAGGAGATCCGACAACGGTTTATCTCTTAAAGCCGCACAGCTTAGGGCTGAATGCTGATCTCTCGAACGTAATGCAGATTTTCAGTTAGAAAACGCTAAATCAAAGCACTGTGGCTTCTAATAACAGTATTAGCAGACACTGACATGGTGTTTGACTGAATGTGTGTCTGATGCAGCAATCCGGGGCTGTCAGCTGGAGCAGACGGCGACAGAAGTGACTGATAAATTTTCCCACGAGGCCATGGATCTGTCAGAGCAGCTGGGAGATCTTTACTGTAAAGTGGGCTGCTATAACAAGGCTCTGGAAGCTTATCTAACGTAAGTAAGAAGATGCACAATATACCGAAAAACAATTTTTAATATATTGCTGTTTTATTTTATTTTATTTTATTTTATTTTTAATGCTTTATTTTTTTTATTTAATTTACGTTTAATTTTATTATTTTATTGTTTTTAGTATATTTCTGTGAGCGTCATTTAAAGTTTTCACCTCATGTGTTTGTGTATCAGCTGGCATGTGCAGAGGCTTTAGGGAAGCCTGCTCGTGAGTTAACCGTCATTCACGTGTCATTGGTGGCCACATACACAGATTTGCGACAACATCATAGGGCCGTGGAACATTACAGACAAGAACTAAAGCTGAGAGAGGGCAACCCTAAAGAGGTAACATAGCCAGAGATGAGAAACTCCTCACAAACTGCCTACTACTCAGCTTGTGTGTCAAATCTGTTGTATATCATCTTCAGAGTTGAGTGACACTGCACAGACTTCCTCATTTTCCAGTCATTGTCTTGTGCTTGTGTTGTTCAGGAGTGTGAGACGTGGTTGAATATAGCTGGCTGTGAGGAGGAGATCGGACAGCCTATGGAGATGCTCGATCACAGTTTCAGTGCTGCTCTGAGCTGTGCTGAGAGATCAGGACTAAACAAACTACAGGTTGGTTAAAATAATCCTCACACACTGGTTTAATGTGCAGAAGACTCACTGTATACTTGTAAAAACAGTTTAGTTTGACAGTGGTACTGGCTAGTGTTTGTGGTGGCCGATGCTGATAATTTAGAGAGCAGAGTGGCCGATGAATTGAATTGTTAATTCATGTTAGCTCAGTCTATTAAATAATGTTAACAGATACAATTTGTATAAATTGCTATTACTCTGTAATTCAACTATAGTATTTAGTATTATAGTAATAAAAAAACTTGCAAGTAAAAAGAAATTTAACAGTGTCGCCATCAACATTACATTCAGTAATCTGGTGAGTCTGTGTGTGCTGGGAATCACATTTTCTTAAATAAAGACTAGGTAATGCTAATTTTACATATCATGCGCAGTGAATATGGCATTAATATAACATGGTGAGTTGGATATAGCGCAACGATATTTGAAATCTAGGATTTAAAATTAAGATCTAGAAGATTCACTTTTACATTTACATTTAGTCATTTAGCAGACGCTTTTATCCAAAGCAACTTACAAATGAGGACAATGGAAGCAATCAAAATCAACAAAAGAGCAATGATATACAAGTGCTATAATAAGTCTCAGTTAGCTTAACGCAGTACACATAGCAAGGTTTTTTTTAAATTAAATAATAAATAAAAAGAAAACGGAATAGAAAAAGAATAGAGCAAGCTAGTGTTAGAGGTCTTTTTTTCCTTTTGTTGTATAATAAATAAAAAATAAAAAAAAGAATAGAAAAGCTAGTGTTAGTTTTTTTTTTTTAAAGGGGTCATATGATGTTGCTAAAAAGAACATTATTTTGTGTATTTGGTGTAATGAAATGTTTATGCGGTTTAAGGTTCAAAAAACACATTATTTTCCACATACTGTACATTATTGTTTCTCCTCTATGCCCCGCCTTTCTGAAACGCGGTTAGTAAATAAATAGAGTGCAAGTCTAAAAGGGGCGTTTTTTTAAAAAAAATTTTAAAGAATAGAATTAGAATAGAGAGTTCTAGAGTTAGAGGGTCAAATAAAGATGGAACAGATGTGTTTTTAAGTCGTTTCTTGAAGATGGCTAAGGACTCAGCTGCTTGGATTGAGTTGGGCAGGTCATTCCACCAGGAGGGAACATTTAATGTAAAAGTCTGTGAAAGTGATTTTGTGCTTCTTTGGGATGGCACAATAATGCGCCGTTCACTTGCAGAACACAAGCTTCTAGAGGGCACATAAGTCTGAAGTAATGAATTTAGGTAAAGGGTTGCAGAGCCAGTGGTGGTTTTTGTAGGCAAACATTAATGCCTTGAATTTTATGTTTTACTCTTACTTTTATGTTATATGATATTATTTTTTTATGTTTTATATTATTTTTTTTACTTTTATGTGTCCAGTAACAGCAGACCATTACATGCATAAATCAGAGATGAACAGATTACTCTGGACTGCTAAACCAGTGTTATAGGTTCAAACCCCAGTTTATGGATTAAAACCATTATAATGAAGAAGACACTTAACTCAGTTATTGAACCTACAATCAAAGACAAAATGCCACTTTTGGTAAGAAAGTATTTGCGAAATGAAGATGAATGATGTAATTGCTGTGTGTGTGATTTCAGAGGAGTGTTTTGAGAGCGTGGCTACAGGCCCAGCGGCGCTGCGGCTCCTCACAGTGTGACGACACTGAAGCGCGGCTGATGGAACGGTGTGAGCGCGATGGACTGAGCCTGGAGGACAGTGAAGAGGAGGATGAGGAAGAGGAGGTGGAGAACAGTGAACCACTGGAGGACAGTGACATCCAGTACTCAGACTCTGGTAATGCACACACACACACGACGTACAGAGTTCAGAATGCTTTTAATAAGGTCTACTGCATGAGATGCATAAAGTACTGTAGTGGTACCAGTGTTATTTTAGTATTGTTTATATATTTTTTGTAATTATTGATATTTTGAATTTGTTTTTGCTTTTATATTTTCAGTTTTCATTTTAATTGAAGTTTTAGTCATTTTGTTAGGTGCTTTTATTAATATTTATGTTTAGTTTTAATTCATTTTATTTCAATTTTAGTCAATTTATTATTTCAACAAAATTTGAAATCTTATTTCAGTGAGTTGCCAAGGCAGTCGTTCTAATTTTTGTTTAGGTTTATTAGTGTTTCTAGTATTTTTTGTATTTTTTAAGTGTTTCATCAAATATTTGTATTTTATTTTTGCTCCATTTGAATTAATAAAAAAACATTTTATAAGTTATATGTTGAATTAGAAATTATGCAATGTGCAATGCTGCGTTTTCTATACTTTCCATGGTCCAGTTTGTTTTGATGTAATAAAGATGTTTATTTATGTTCGTTTATGTCTGAGCAAGTGAATAATCTGTTTGTGCAGATGAGGATCTGGAGGGTTACGATAAGATGGTGACGGGCAGGAGGAAGACGCAGAGGGTGAGATCTCAGAGACTGTGGTTTATGTTGCGCTTCATCCTCTTCTGATGTATTGTTTGTTCGGTGTTGTTTGCGCAGTGGAATCGACGGAATGAGAAGGGCGAGACTGTTCTGCACAGGGCCTGTATAGAGGGAAACCCGAAGCAGGTTCAGTACCTGCTTGACCAGGTGGGTTTTGCTTATGGTACTTCGCTTTTTAAGAGTGAAATGACTCTAAAAGATTTGTGCTTTTGCCCTTCTTGAGAAAGTATTTGATGTGTGTGTTTGTTATTCTGTGACAGGGTCACCCGGTTAACCTGAGGGATTACTGCGGGTGGACTGCTCTGCATGAAGCCTGTAACTAGGGTCATCAAGGTACTGCAGTCTGCAAGTTTAATATGGACATTAGACAATATAAATAGAGAGAGCTTATCAGAGACTGAAATCTATTTCAGAGATTGCAGCTTTACTGCTGGACCGTGGAGCGAATATAAACGACCCAGGGGGTCGAGACTGTGAGGGTGTCACACCCCTTCATGACACACTAAACTGCGGCCACTTCCATGTCGCACGACTGCTGGTACAGAGAGGAGCATCAGTCACTGTTCGCAACAGCAAGGTGAGGCAAACACACGCTACACATACCTATTAACTAGTGCTGTCAAACGATTAATCGCGATTAATCGCATCCAAAATAAAAGGTTTTGTTTACACATTATATATGTGTGTACTGTGTAGACTTGTGCCGGTATTCGGTAATGCGATATATCACGGTAATGAATATGCACGATATTGTTATCGTGGGCACTTCTAAATACCGTGAATAATTATATATTACAAATTATTCCGAATTTTGAATGCATTTTAAGAATACTTTTCCCATCAACTGGTCAAAATGCACAACACCGCCGTATGCTGCATGAAAGATGCGTGCGCACTCTGATGTAAACAAGCGCGAGCGAGAGGCACATGGCGGAACATGTGAGAGACGCACTGAATGAAAGCGCACTTTCACTCTCTGACAGCAGATGGCGCTAAACTGCAGAAATAATAATAATAATAATAATAATAATAATAATAATAATAATAATAATAATAATAATAAT
>NW_015664016.1:237363-276623 GCF_001515625.1 Sinocyclocheilus rhinocerous
AGCTGGTGACCTGATCATGCTGAGACTGAGACATTATATAGTGACTTTAGTTTTCCTTACTCAGCAAGCCTCTGTACAGGAGCTCACACACATTAAGTGTTAGTCCAGTGATGGGCTGACACCAGGCCAGTCAATCCAATCTCACGCTAGCACTGTGTGCTGCAGAACACATACATGTGTGTGAGGTGGATCAGGTTTAAGGTGTGACTGCTCTCTGCTGGTTAACAGAGGTAATGCAGACTATCTCTCACGCCACCATCCAGAAAGTACAGTAGTGCATAAAAGCCAGTAGATAAATGTGAAATAATCTGTTGTCCTTTTAATAGCATAAATGATTAGCCAGTTCTTATAGTTTTTTAAAGTGAAATTATAACAAGTCAGATTGAATACTTATGGAAAATGCTTATGTTTCCCAAATCCATCTGATATGGCTTTGTACAAAGCAGTTCATTCGACAAATTAGGAAGGAGACAGTCTTGCATTTTATACTTTTTTGGTGATTTTAATTTTTATTACACCAAACTTTTATGTCCCAAATATTGTTATAAATTTCAACATTTTAAATTAACTTTTTTTTTCTTTCTTTTGTTAAAACTGCGTTGCCTTCATCGTTTAGTTAATGTTACTTCTTAAATGACTGTTTTGTGTAAATCCAATAGTTTTATACTTAACAAATGTCCAGTCTAAATCTATAACAAAATTATAAATCAAACAATATTAATTATTATATGTTAAAACTATGATAATGGAAGGAATGCTGGTTTTTTAAAGATTGTTTAAAAATGATTCTTCTTTGGATTTTGTATGAATTTTCATTATTTTCATAATTTATATAAATGTATTTTTAGATTTTTTTTGTACTATTTGTTTGGGTTTATATTGGTGCTGTCAAATGATTAATCGCATTCAAAATTAAAGTTTTTGTTTACATAATATATGTGTGTGTACTTTGTATATTTATTATGTATATATAAATTCACACACATGCGTTAAATGTGAGCCAAAATCATCACAATTAAAAGAACCAAAGACTTAAACTACTTCAGTCTGTGTGCATTGAATTTATTTAATACACGAGTTTCACAATTTGAGTTGAATTACTGAAATAAATGAACTTTTCCACAACATTCTAATTTATTGAGATGCACCTGTAAATATATATATGTAAATACATATAAATATTTTCAAAATATATACTGTGTGTATTTATATATACATAATATATGTGTGTACTGTGTATATTTATTATGTAAATAAAAACTTTTATTTTGAATGCGATTAATCACGATTAATCGTTTGACAGCACTACTATTAACAAATAAACACAGATGTGAATTGGTATGTTTAATTACATATGGTTCATATATAAACATTTTTTAATTTAACTTAATTTATTTCAAGAAATTAATACTTTTATTCAAAAAAAGACGTGTTAAAATGATCAAAGGTGAGAGTAAAGACATTGATTTATTTTTCAAATAAATGCTGTTCTTTTGAACTTTCTGTTCAAGAAATGTATCACGGTTTCCACAAAAATATTAAGCAGGAAAAACTGTTTTCATCATTTATAATAATAAGAAATATTGCTTGAATGATATTAGAATAATTTCTGAAGGATCAAGTGACACTGAAGACTGGAGTAATGATGCTAAAAATTCAGCTTTGCCATCACAGGAATAAAATATGTTTTAAAACATTAAAAAAATATTGTAAATTGTAATAATATTTCACAATATTACTGTTTTTACTGTATTTTTGATTAAATAAATGGTTTTTGTGCATTTGAGCAGTCTTGGCACAAGATTACTTGCACTAGTAGCATTATCATAAACACATCTCCTTTCATGAACGAAACAGTTTTGAATCTCTTTTTTTTATTTTATTACTATTATTATTTTTATATTTTTTGCTGATTCTATGCACAGTATTCTTATATGTACATATTTATTTCCAGGGACTCACTCCTCTGGACACCCTGCGTCAGTGGTTTAAGACTTACAGCCGACAGCTGGACCAAGAGACAAAGCAGGAGTGCTCGGAGACTGAAAAACTCATCAAGAGAGCTCTGTCAGGAGACGGTGAGGAGATGAACATTACTGATTTATTTTGCAATGTTTTTTAAACGGCTGACAGACAATGAATTGCTTATTATATACAGTTTTGCATGTTAATGATGACACATTCACAAAATTACTAATTAATTAAACTCTTATTTTGAACAAGAATTACTCAGAATTACTCAAAAAAAACAAACAAAAAAAAAAAATGAAAAATGTGCAAGTGGAAGCTATCACATGTTGGGTTGATGCTGGTAATCTCCAGTTTGGCTTATTTACTAACCCAAAATAGAATGACAGAATTATCAAGAACAATTGATTTACTCGAGAAAGTTTTAGTACTTCAAAAATAAATCTCAGTACTTGAAGGGTTAGTTCACCCAAAAATGAAAATTCTGTCATTAATTTCTCACTCTCGTGTTGTTCCAAACCCGTAAGACCTTCGTTCATCTTCGGAACACAAATTAAGATATTTTTGATTAAATCTGAGGGCTCTCTGACCTCCCATAGACAGCAAGGTAACTACCACGTTCAAGGTCCAGAAAAGTACCAAGATGATCGACAAAGTAGTTCGTGTGACATCAGCGGTTCAACTGTAAAGTTACGAAGCTACGCCCTCAGATTTCATCAAAAATATCTTAAATTGTGTTCCGAAGATGAACGAAGGTCTTACGGGTTTCGAACAACATGAGGGTGAGTAATTAATGACAGAATTTTCATTTTTGGGTGAACTAACCCTTTAAAACTTCTTGTCTTCTTCTCGTGTAGTCTCAGTTGTATCAGCACTTCCACGGCAGCAGAAGGAGCTTCAGGACAGTCAGCTGTTTGATGCTGAGTGTTCAGAACCACTGCTGCAGGAGTTACCGCCGTCACCCAGCAGATCACTCCCCGTTCCGCTCCAACCGTCCCAACTCCAAAAAACTCGGCTTGCGGACGCAGGAGCATCTCAGGCCCGGCCTGCCGGCCACGAGGGATGGAGGTAGATGTTCTGTATGGGGTAAAGTTGCTTTTTCTGAAACAATTGTTCTGTGAATTTTTCTCATTTTTAAGCACGAATTAATTTAGTTAATTGTATTTGTTGTTTTTGCTTCAGAACGAGAGCAGTTCTTCGGATAATTACGACTCGGATTGCTCACTCAGTCCTCTTCGTCCTGTTCGGTCAAAACCACGTTCCCCAGCTGTCCAGTCCTCGTAGGAATTCCCACCCAGTCAGGATGTGCCCTCCGTGTTTGCGTTCAGAGAGGCCACTTTGCCCCCACAGTCAGAATCAGGCAGACTGGAGTATCAGAAGGCCATGCAGAACCTGGGCAGCGCCAAATCCCGCCTCCTCTCTCAGAGCCTATCAGAGCCGGCCTTTACCAGCACACCAGCAGTGTCAGCCAATAGCAGAGCAGCGCTGGTACCAGAGGACCAGTATCTGGCAGATGATTGGCTGGAGGATGACCTGAGGGATGTGCAACCTAAGAAGAAACGGAGAGTTTCTGAGCACAACGTCCGTGATGTGCAGCCTAAGAAGAAACGTAGAGTTTCTGAGGACAACACACCATGGGAAACAACTTCCAGAAATCAGAATAATTTCTCAGGATCTGCTGAAGCTCCTCCTAGAGGTGTGTGACATAGGGCACAATCATATTCACTCATTAGATTCAAGATGATTATGAAAAACACACAATAATGTAATCACAATATTTCATTTTTATTAATTAGGTAGAGGGCTACACTTTTTGTTGTTGTTGTTATTTTTCTATTCTTTTATGTTATTTATACAGTTTTATTTAATAATGGTTAATTAAATCCTAAATTTAATGTCTAACAACTATTTTTTTACTTCAAATTTTTGAGCTCCTTTACGCAACACAAGTACCTACCACACTAGTTTCCTTAAACATTATTAATTATTAGTTTCTGATTAATATTATACAATTTCAGTTAATAATGGTAAGTTAAATCCTAAATTGAATGTCTAACAATTAATATTTTTTAACATTTTTAGCTTCTTTACATTTTTTTAATGCTAAAGGAATGCAACGCTTAAGTGCCACATTAGTTTCCATAAAAATGAATAATTAATAGTTTTTTATATTATGATGTATATGGTAATGTAACACTTTTCCTGGAACGCTTTCAAAACTAACATTTCCCAACACTGAAATTAACATGGAATGGCTTCTGAAATATTCGATTCTAGTTGGTCAGTCGCTGCGTTCTGCTGTCAGATATTTTTGTATAATATAATGTTATAATTAATATACAATATGTATTACATAAAATAGTATTTTTGTATGATATTAATAATATAATATAATTAATATACAGATATTATTGATGCTAAAACGATTTAATTGTCAATTGTTGATTAGTTTGATGTCTCTCACTATTTCTCATAGCAGTTCAAAGTTCCTCCAGTAGGGGTCTGTCTCTGAAGAAGGGCACTAATAAGTCTCGGCAGGTGAAGATGAATCAAATGCCCGGGATGGTGAATTTAGGCAGGAGGGAGGTCAGCAGGTCACAAAGTCCCATCATGACTCAAGAATCTGAGCCCATTCATAACCCTGCACTTCCTGCCCATCAGTCAGTGGTAATACAATCTCATTACTTTGTATGTTTAATGTATAAAGTAGCATTCAGTTACCATTTTGGAAATAAAGGCAGTTATTCTGCATTTCTAACACTATTTTATGTAAAAAAAAAATTCATAATTCTTGGCAAGTACTAAACAAATTAGTCAAAAAGGAATTAACAAATCTAATATTTCTATTTCTACATAATACTACTTATTGTGTTTGATACTTTTAGACTGTTATAATTAATGAATGCATTTTTAATTGCCATTAATGAATAATGAGCCACCAGCATCATTCCAGAACCGAGCAGCCCATGTTCCTGCACCGATCAGGATGAGGGTCAGAGTTCAGGACAATGTCTTCTTGATTCCCGTTCCACACAGGTCTGATGCTGCTTTTGAGTGTATCAGATAGTGTTTAGTGGTTATGTAATTGTAGATGTTATATGTTGTGTTGTGTTGTGCAGTGAGGCAGACTCCTGTACGGTGGCGTGGTTGTGTGATCAGGCCGCTCAGCGTTACTATCAGACGTGTGGATTACTGCCACGTCTGTCCCTGCAGAAAGAGGGCGCTCTGCTCTTACCCACCGATCCACTGCTGGCTGTGCTGCACACTAATGAAGAGGTCCGAGATCATGGGAGAATGTCTATGTATTTTTCTATTGTTTGTAGGTTTTTTTAAGAACTTAATGAAAAGCAAATAGATTTTGCTTATGCATAATTGTTTTTTTTTTTTAAACTACAGAATGAAAGCCAAGATTATAGTCATTTACAGAGGGATTGTAGCAAAACAAACATACTGTGGGAGCAAAAGAGTTGACAGGAAATGACAGGACTTCCCCATTAAGTCGTGGCCTAATGGTTAGAGAGTTGGACTCGTAACCCAAAGGTTGCGGGTTCGAGTCTCGTACCGGCAGGGATTGGAGGTGGGGGGAGTGAATGGACAGTGCTCTCTCCTATCTGAAAAACACACAATAATGTAATCACAATATTTCATTTTTATTAATTAGGTAGAGGGCTACACTTTTTGTTGTTGTTGTTATTTTTCTATTCTTTTATGTTATTTATACAGTTTTATTTAATAATGGTTAATTAAATCCTAAATTTAATGTCTAACAACTATTTTTTTACTTCAAATTTTTGAGCTCCTTTACGCAACACAAGTACCTACCACACTAGTTTCCTTAAACATTATTAATTATTAGTTTCTGATTAATATTATACAATTTCAGTTAATAATGGTAAGTTAAATCCTAAATTGAATGTCTAACAATTAATATTTTTTAACATTTTTAGCTTCTTTACATTTTTTTAATGCTAAAGGAATGCAACGCTTAAGTGCCACATTAGTTTCCATAAAAATGAATAATTAATAGTTTTTTATATTATGATGTATATGGTAATGTAACACTTTTCCTGGAACGCTTTCAAAACTAACATTTCCCAACACTGAAATTAACATGGAATGGCTTCTGAAATATTCGATTCTAGTTGGTCAGTCGCTGCGTTCTGCTGTCAGATATTTTTGTATAATATAATGTTATAATTAATATACAATATGTATTACATAAAATAGTATTTTTGTATGATATTAATAATATAATATAATTAATATACAGATATTATTGATGCTAAAACGATTTAATTGTCAATTGTTGATTAGTTTGATGTCTCTCACTATTTCTCATAGCAGTTCAAAGTTCCTCCAGTAGGGGTCTGTCTCTGAAGAAGGGCACTAATAAGTCTCGGCAGGTGAAGATGAATCAAATGCCCGGGATGGTGAATTTAGGCAGGAGGGAGGTCAGCAGGTCACAAAGTCCCATCATGACTCAAGAATCTGAGCCCATTCATAACCCTGCACTTCCTGCCCATCAGTCAGTGGTAATACAATCTCATTACTTTGTATGTTTAATGTATAAAGTAGCATTCAGTTACCATTTTGGAAATAAAGGCAGTTATTCTGCATTTCTAACACTATTTTATGTAAAAAAAACGGGTGTGTGTTCACGGTGTGTGTGTGTGTTCACTGCTGTGTGTGTGCACTTTGGATGGGATAAATGCAGAGCACTAATTCCGAGTATGGGTCACCATGCTTGGCCACATGTCACGTCACTTTCAAATGCATGTTTTTTACCAACAAGAAATTATTAATATATAATATAGCTTATATAGCTTATATATAATAGTTTTGTATATAGTATAATACAATACAGTATAATATAATAATAAAATTAATAGACCGATATTAATGATACTAAACTTTATTTCCCGTTGCTAATTAGTTTTATGTCTTTCACTATTCTGCAGTTTCTTAATCACATTTTCATATTTTCGGAACAATATAAATAAATATATATATATATAATTTTTGTGTTTTTTTTTTGGAAGTTTGTGTCGCAGTAAAACTTAATATTTTTTTTAGTTAAGTGGTATTACCAAAATCATAATTGTATGGTCTAGTCTTTAGAATACTTGTGCTTCATCTCATTTGGTTTTCTCTATCATTTCAACAACCAAACCAAAAGATAATATTAGTCATAACATATGGTTTAGTATGGCATCAGTGCAATTGCACCATCATATTAAAAACAAAGGACTCAAAACAGTAATATGCTATAAATATTACTGGAGGTGTTTGAAGTGTGAAATTTCTGGTTCTCTGTATTTTTATTTATTTATTTATTTTATTTTAATTGTTCCATGTTATTAACAATATAGCCCAGGCTCCTTTTTTTAACCTTAAAACAAAAGTGTGTCAAGCTCCAAAAAGAAAAAAAAATCCTTTAAAGTAGTCTGATAGTGCTATATTATAGTAGTCTTCTGAAGCCATACAGTATCCTTGTGTGGTGAACGGGGTGAAAGTTTAAGTTGTTTTCCATTGCAAACCTTTCTTTTTTAATCTTTTGGTCAATCTACCTATTGCAGGTTCTTGCTGAGGTGCGTTCATGGGATCTTCCTCCTCTCCCTGAGCGCTACAGGAAAGCCTGTCAAAGTCTGGGAGTGGGTGAGTGTTGTGTTTTTCTAGTCTGGGATCTTTATCACAAAACATGCTTGTTTCATACCATGTGTGTTTCAGAGGAGAACCGGCGTGTGTCTCGGCTGTGTGAGGTGCAGGATAGCAGCTCCTGTGTGAACGTCTGTGGATTCAGTTTGCCTCCAGCATCTCTGACTCCTCTCCTCTGAGCGCTAAAACTGCAGGCCAGCCTCACGGAGCTGCGCATCTCTGCCAACCGTCTGAACAACGACCTCCTTCCAGAACTGATGTCTGCGGCGGCCACCATGCCCAGACTGAGGATTTTAGACATATCAGCCAATCAGGTCACTGGAGAGGGGCTCAAAAAAGCATCGGACACGTTTGAAACGAAGAGTCAAGCTGCTTTCCCGGCAAGTGTACTTTCATTCTTCCAGTAATATGTAAGATCATCTATTAGGGACAGACGTTACAGAAGTTTTCATATCAGTTATTGGCCATTATTAGAGTTTTTCTTTTTGTATTTTTTTATTTAATGAAATCAGTCGATAATAGATATATTTAAAAGCTCATGTTTAAGCTCTTTCCCCTATTTTTACATTAAGATTAACTTACCATCTTTAAAACACTACACTAATAATAACTTATAACTTGCATAAATGTCATTTATAGCAAATCTCAATATGAATGTTTCATACTGTGTGTATCCAGTGTATCCAATATATATATATATATATATATATATACAGTGGTGTGAAAAAGTGTTGGCCCCCTTCCTGATTTCTTATTTTTTTGTATGTTTGTCACACTTTAATGTTTCAGATCATCAAACAAATTTATATATTAGTCACAGATAACACAAGTAAACACAACAGGGCCATGTAGTTTTGGATTTTGTTTTCCCTTCATTTAAAAACTGCATGTTGTGTTCACTTGTTATATTTTGCTAATATTTAAATTTGTTTGATGATCTGAAACATTAAAGTGTGACAAACACAAAAATGAGAAATCAGGAAGGGGGCCAACACTTTTTCACACCACTGTATATAGCTGAGTGTAACAAGCATATCTTAGTTTTGATCTCCTTAACGGCATGATCACCCCAGCATGCATGAGTCACCCAGTTGTGTGGTCACTGAGATCTGCAGCTAATATAGACGTGTGAAGAATGAATATCAGATAATTGTGACTGTCTTGTCAGTATGTGGTCAAGAGGTTTGCTCCTTTCTGAGAAGAAACAAACTGCTTCCCTTTTTTGGTTCAGTGGTTTCATGAGGAAAGCGTTAATGGTCAAGTCTAAAAGAACAGATGTGAAATTCACACATTCATGAAATCATATCACTGAGAACTTATTGATCATCATCTTATGAAAAGAGTACTGCATAATATACTTTGATAACAAGCTTTGATACCCCCCTCTCTTTTTATATTCACTTTTTTTCTCTCTGTAGTGTCTAGAGGAGTTGAATTTAAGCATGAATCCTCTGGGTGATGGCTGGACGCAGGCATTAGCGAGTCTTCTGTCCTCCTGTCCCCTGCTCTCCACTCTGTCCCTGCAAGCTTGTGGCCTCTCTGCACGTTTCCTGCAGCAACACCGTCTGCTCTTAGCCAACGCCATGGCCAGTAAGTGCACCATCAGATGCATATGATCTGAAGTGACCTCTGTTTGACAACCGAATGAAATCATGCTGTTTCTGTACTGTCTGTTATTTTATGCTCTCACAGGCACTGGAAATATGCGGTCAGTGTGCCTCTCCCATAATGCACTGGGCTCCACTGGTTTTGAGCTTGTGTTGAAGACGTTACCGATGCACTGTCTCACGCACCTTCAGCTCTCTGCAGTCTGTAGAGGTCCATCTGACCAGCCTGCCATGGAGATCCTCGCTAAACTCCTGACACAAGTACACTTACTTCCCTCTAGTCCAGTTTAGACTAGCCAAACTTGAAAAAATGAATTAGCTATCAGTGTTTTTAAAATGTCAGTACATGACTGAACTTTTTTTGTTTAATGCAACCTCTGCTCCTACCTGTCAGTCAGTTCCCCTTTCCAAATAATAAAAACAAGAATGTGTGCTTAAGATGTTTAGTATGGGGTTGTGGGCTGTTTTTGGGAATTAGACTCCAGCCCTAAAGCCATTTAATCTCTGCTTTAAAATCTACATCATTCAACTGCTATGTAAATAATATTGACTAAATGTTTGGGTTCCAGGGTGACTGTCCACTCACGCACTTAAATCTGGCTGGAAATGGCCTCACGGACCACAGTGTCCTCTTGCTCGCTAGGTGAGTCATTCAACTCTCGTCTTACTGTACTGAAACAACTTAATGCATCATTTATATGCTTATTTCAGTTTGCAGCTTATCATATATATTATAGATATATTTTGGTTATTTTTAGGTGTCTTCCTGTTTGTCCCTCTCTTGCGTCTTTGGACTTGTCTGCTAACCCTTCAGTGACTTCAGTTGGCCTTCAAAGTCTCCTTAACGCCCTCATGGAGGCCCAACGACCTTTGACCCATCTCAGTCTTCAAGGTATTTTCTTTTCCTCCAGTGATAGTCAGGTTTAATCGCCTGTGTCTCGTCAGCTCTGATGCATTTGTCTTTTTATTGTGTTTTCCTTTTGTATCCTGCCAGTGGTTTGGTTGTAGGCTGATAAGGGAAAGGTTGTAGGTTCAAATCCCTAAACGGTGATTAACTAAAGGGATAGTTCACCCAAAAATGAAAATTGTCATTAGTTACTCACCCTCATGTTGTTCCAAAATACAGAATTCTTTTTGTGCGCAAAGAAATCAAAAAGAGACGAATTGTTGAATAAATTTGTTATTTTTGTTTTCTTTTGCGCACAAAAAGTATTCTTGTAGCTTTATAACATTACGGTTGAACCACTGATGTCACATGGATTATTTTAACGATCTCCTTGCTACGTTTCTGAGCCTTGATCGTGTAAGGATCCTTGCTGTCTATGGGAGGGTCATAGAGTTATCAGAATGCATCAAAAATATCTTAAATTGGGTTCCGAAGATGAACGAAGGTCTTAATGGGTTTGGAACGACACGAGGGTGAGTAATTAATGACAGAATTTTCATTTTTGGGTGAACTAACCCTTTAAGCAAAGATGTTTAAACTCAAAGGGAATTTGAGGGTACTTTACCTGTAATAGGTTTACTGACAATTCAGACCTTGCTTTCTGAGCATCTGAATGGGAGAAATTACTAGTACGAATATGATGTAATTCAGTTTTTTGACAAGTAACACATTTTTTTGCTGCAAAAAGGGAACGTTTTTATATATGTTGCAAAAGCATATCATGAAGTAGATAGTAGATTTCAATTAACTTGAAGTGAAGACAAATTTCTGACACTTCAAGCATATTTTTTGTTATACAGTTGCATGTAGTCACATCATAATCTTGCAGCAGCATCTCACAGAAAAAGCTGTTTGAGAAGCTAATTTGTGCAATGTTTGAATTGCTGGATGTGTCACCAACCATCTAAACAAACTGATAATGATCGCTGTTGTTGTGAATGTGACTTACTGTATCCTGAATCGTTTGATGTTCCTCTCGTTCTTCATGACAGGATGTCAGGTGTCAGGACCTCTGGGTGATGTTTGTTTGGAAAGTCTGTCGGATCACATCAGAGACCTGCGTTTGTGCTCCCAAAGTCTGAATAAACTACACCAGGATGCACTGCAGCAGAGCTGGAGACGGAGATCAGAACCCATGCATGTGTTTTCTCGCAACTCCAAATGCATGCTGAGCATCACCGCAGCTTCACAGTAAACTCTTTCTGGCAGTAGCATTAGTCTAATGGACAAATTCTTGAAAACATTTGTCTGTAAATATTGTCTAATTGTATCATGTGTGCTGTCATTATGTATTTTTTTTATTGTAATTATTTGTATGGACACGTATTTTTGTTTATACTTGACTCAAACCCATTTTATTCTATTTAGTCTTTCAGCAAATTCTTTATTGCTGATTTTTTGCCAAATGTAAGAAATTAAGAGTTTGAAATGGGCAAGGGATATTAATGTATGTGGTGTGGTGCTTATGGACCAAGAAACGGACCAATAAATATTAATTCAAGCATCCTGTTTGTAAAAGTATCTCCAAAAATTGGAAGAGCAAAAACATGTCACAAAACATGAGTTCCATGCATTTATTGTGCCGTTATTTAAAGAAAAAGAGAGAGTGTACAGTATACAACAAATATGCAAAAAAAAAAAACTGTGGTATGCAAAAGCGCAATAATCACACCATTAGCTCAAGTGCACTTAACGTTAGCTCAGTTTTCCCAGCTAAAACGAACACTCAAGGGCGTTTCACACTTGAAACAGTTAACTCTGGGTCAACAGGATCCTGGGTTATCTTGCTTCACGTCTCGCATTGCTCATAATTTACCAGGGGCTAACAATTAATTATGGTTATTCATACTTCGACGTTTCATACTGTACATTCCTAAACCCTGAGTTAACATGCTTTTTTGCATTTTCGCGGGGTAAGTGGACTAACAGATCGCCACTTGTTTACATAACGGCTCTTGCGTTGCGCGTCCTCATATTATATATTGCCAACTATGCCGTTTCTTTTTTTTCTCTATATGGAGTTTTCGGACTGTAAAGGTAAGAATGAAACGGTCTCTTTATCACTCAAATTTTAGCACGTTTTCAGTCACCATTTGACATTTTTTTCCCTTAAAAGCTGAACTGAGAGTTTATAGGCTACGACGTGCGACTTTGCCATTACTGTCCAAAGCTGTTGCTAAGTGTTTAGTCCTAACATTCAAACACCCCATTGTTTCGTACTATACATATTGTACCGCTATGTGGGTATTATTCTCTGGCATTATAAAGCTTGGAAAAGCCAGGACATTTTTTAATATAACTCCGATTGTATTAGTCTGAAATAAGAAAGTGATATACACCTAGGATGGCTTGAGGGTGAGTAAATCATGGGGTAATTTTCATTTTTGGATGAACTATCTAGCGCAGTATAAAGCCCTTAAGAAACAAACAAACGAAAAGCCGTATGCATTTATTCAATTTATCAAAGAAAGGATTCTTAATCTTTCAAAGGCCTTTAACAAACACCAATGTTAACACAGATGGTTCTGGCATTATCAGTAGTTGAAAGTTCTTCGATCAGAGTGCCCATGTACTTGTTCACAAACATCCTACACAGGTACTTCAGGAAGCCGATCTCATCACAGACCATCCCCAGCATCCTTTTAATGTCATCCTGTAGGAAAGTGACCAGCAGAGTTAACATTAAGTCATTAGCCTCACATGAACTTATTGAAGTGTATGAAACGGTACTGTTAACAACCTTAGTTGAGCCATTGGTGATCTCACTTCTCAGCTTCCCCATGGCCCACTTGCAAGCCCAGCACAATCCAGGGAGTTGTTCTGCTTGTATCTCACCCTAACAAGATAACAGATACAGCATATTAGAGTCAATAGTTATGATATGACAGTTCGTCACTATGATACTAATCGTACTAATACTAATGATGTACACCACCTTATCTAATATCAAAAATAACAGTGGACAATAACTTGAGAAACACACTAAAAACCTTTATTATAACTTACATTTAATAATTGAAACAAAATGTATACAATAGAGAGAAGTGTTACACCCACCCATGTAAATACAAATAAAAAATCAGTCATAGTAAGTTTAGTATTTATCATGAAAATGGGATGCGGAAATACTGGTTTAAAATGCTGTAAAATATTTACAATTATTTTTGTATAAACTTTAATATGCACAAATGGTGTAATTTATGACTTAGACATCCTTAAAATTGATATTGTTCAGCATTTAACGGCAGTAGGATCAATGTAGATCATTGGGAATGACTAAATTTGATAAATTTGTGTACATGTTATTTGCTATTATCAAAGTTTACACAGGCAAAAAATAATAGAAATAAATACAATCGTAAAAAGACAACATTTGTGTATTAAATATGTTTGTTTGAGCACTAATTATACTGATGCACAATCTGGTGAAAGTAGTTCACTTTGCTACTTTAAATGTAAACACAAAATGGGATCATGATAAACAACGTTGAGGACAACTTACAGAGTCTTCTTTAAGTTCATTTCCAGTAGATTTGGCTTTGTGCATTTCCAAGTGAAGAGCACAAACTGTAAGGAAAAATGCACGATAAATGTAGGACATACTAAGTACTAAATGTTCTGCAGTATAATGCATTAGTTCAGTTAAACATTAAGAATGATATGTATATTTTAGGTACATTCAAGTTTGTTTTTTACATGACCAGCATTGCACATCACTGAACTTAAGCCGGTCCAAATCAGTCTAATCTGTGTTTTTCAGTGAGGCACACAAAATATAGACAAATTGTTTAATAAAGATAACTAACAACAACTGATCTGTGCTAATTTTACCTGAGGATATCAGCAGGGTGATCAGGATGATACTCCGCAGCATCTTGTTTGGCAAAAGAGTCTGAACACAATGAGATTGAAAACTCTCGTTTGCTTGATTGTCTTTGGTGCCACTCCTTTTTAAAACACCTCTGTTTTCAACCAGAAACCACAGAAATTGTGGGGGTGAGATGATTAGCACGAACATGTCAAGATGAACTAGCAATATTGGCATTACTTTTTTGTTTTTACATGTTCCTGTATGTGTGATGCTTATTTTTCAAAAATTATAGTACTTCGATTACACATACTATATCTAAATAGTATAAAATTCAGTGTCGGAACTACAGTATGTATATTTGACAATACCATGGTGTCAGATTGTAATACTATTGCACAGAAATTGAATGTGCCATCATAATACAAGGTACTTTCAAGAATGCAATGGTACTACCATGGAACATGTATAATGCAATCTAATAATTGGCATTAACTATACATTAAACAACTATGGTATGTATGTTGGAACAGGGTTGAAGCTAAACTCTACAGGGCTGTGGCCCTCCAGGAATTGAGTTCCCTTTCGATACTTCACTTCGTACTGTGTCACTAGACGCTACGGTGAAACGCCTTTTCTCCCATTTACTGAAGCCTTTTTTTTTTTTCAATCACAGCAGTGCAATCACAGCAGTGCATCCCACAGCTCGCCGCTCGCAGCTCGCCACTCTCAAGCAGCACTGATCAACGCGCCGCCTTGCAGCACTGGATCAGATCGCCGCTTCAAGCAGCTCTGTTCCCGCGTCGCTCTCAAAGGCAGCCCCGGTCAGCGCTTCGCTCACGAGCCGTCTGCAGAGCACCTGTGTTGACGCTTTCCTGCTTGAGGTAACAAAGAGCAAATTTCTGAGCAAATTTCCTGCGACGTTGTTGCTCGGGCGCGCTGCTTCGCCATAGGCTCGCGCAGCTCTGCTGCACCATCATTGGTTCATTTCTGAAACAATGGCGGTGCAGATGCACTGCTGTGATTGAAAAAAAAAGGCTTCAGTAAATCGGAGAAAAGGAGTTTCCCGTAGCGACGCAGTACTCGTTCCCATATCTCAGGGAACCGAGGTTACGTTATTAACCGAGTACGTTTTGCACCCCTGCTTTAGTTATTTTGTATTTATCCTCTCTTGTTAGAGAGTAACAAAACCTGATATATAAAGATATTTCTTTTTCTGGTCCAGAAAGCTTATATCAATCCATTTTGATAAAATATTATCTTTATATTGGTGCAGTTTTTTTGTGTGTGTCCCTGGCGGCCTGACAAAGTTCAATGTTTCGCCATGTAACAGGAAGTTGCTGTAACTCAGACAAACAATGTCCGATCTGCCCCAAACTTCACACGTTTAATAACAGTTGTGTCCTGAACACATGTCCATGCCCATATTCAGTTATAGTCATAGTGCCACCTGCTGGCAACAGGAAGTGTCATGTTTAACACTGTTATGGACACCTAGCAACATATTAAAAACGTCAGCAAGTGTTAAATAGGATAGCAACATGCTAGAAACATGCTAAAACATGCTAGGAACACTTAGCTAATTTGCTAAAGCATGCTGTTAATACAATGAAACAGGAAGTTGCTGTAACTCAGGCATACAATGTCCAAATTTGCCCCAAACTTAACATGCTGGCCTGAACACATCTACATGCCAATATTCAGTTATAGTCATAGCGCCACCTACTGTCAAAAGGAAGTGACATGTTTAGCACTGTGATGCACTATTAGCAACACACTAAAATAAGCCATTGAGTGCTAAACATGCTAGAAACATGCTAGCAACACTTACTAAGTGCTAAAGCATGCTAGTAGTACGATGAAAGGGAAGTTGTTGTAACCCTGATAGCACACGTACTTCGCGGAGACGTCTATTTGATGTCTGCATTTAGGGTAGACTGAGTACAGTAGAGGTACTTTCTGCTTTTTTCATCACTACACAAAAACTAGATGCCGAAATGAAGTGATTTTTCACATGATATTTCTTTTGCTTATGTACTAAAATATCATAAACTAATAATAGCCATAAGTAGTTTATATTTTCCACAATTAGCTCATAAACATACGGTGCATTCCATATAGGGTACAGTTGAAACAGTACCATGGTACAGTTGAGACACCCATTCTTAATGCTCTAAAGCTGGCTAATCATTTATTGCAAATGTACTAAATTACAATTGAGCAAATCTTCTATTCAGATTTATTTATTCGCTTTATTTAATTCAGATTCAGTTCAACAAAATAGGAACAAAATATTTAACACTAGAAAAGATATGGCAAACAGTACAAATGTAAATATAACAGTAAAAATAACAATGGAAATTAGCATGGAAAACAACAAAAACAGAATCAAAAATAAAGTCCACTCACTGACTACATTGCCTAACACACACACACACACATACACTTGCATTTGTGGTTTACGGGGACTCTCCATAGGCGTAATGGTTTGTATACTTTACAAACTGTATTTTCTATCACCCTACACCTAAACCTACCCCTTACAGAAAACTACTGGCAATTTTTGAATTTCATAAAACACCGTTTTGTATGTTTTTTAAGCCTGTTGTTTTACGGGGACACAGGAAGGGTCCTCATAAACCATGTTTATGTTGTAGTACCAGTTTGCTCATCTGCAATACGTCTATAGGACGTTTCATTTTAGATGTCAAATAGACATCTATTAGATGTCTTTAAGATGTTTATGATTTAGAATGTATGTAAATCTGACATCTTATAGACGTCTGTCAGATGTTTGTACACAGCAGATGCTTTCCAGATCAAAAGATCTTTAACAGACATCTTGCAGATGTACGTGTGCTATCTGGGAACTCATGCATACAATGTCCGATCTGCCCCAAACTTCACATATTTGATAACAGTCCTGGCCTGAACACATCTTAAGGCCAATATTCAGTTGTAATCATAGCGCCAACTGCTGGCAACAGGAAATGACTTGTTTTACACTAACTTAATCATTCAATGTCCGATCTGCCCCAAACTTCACATGTTTGGTAAGAGTCCTGGCCTGAAGCCATCTAAAGGCAATATACAGTTATAATCTGTTGGCAACAATCCTGTTGGCAACAGGATACGTCATGCTTTGCACTAACTCAAACATATCATGTTCAGTCTGCACCAAACTTCATGAGTTTGATAAAAGTGCTGGCCTGAAGACATCTAAAGGCGAATATTCAGTTATAATCATAGCGCCACCTGTTGGCAACAGGATATGTCATGTTTTAATCTAACTCAAACATACTGTGTTCAATCTGCACCAAACTTCATATGTTTGATAAAACTCAGGAAATCAGAAAAAAAACAGGAAATGTAATTTTTTACACTAAATAAACATGAAATGTCCAGTCTGCCCTAAATTTCTTGTTTGATTAGATTAAATTACTACTCTTAAGGTACTAATATGTACGTGTACTGCTATGGTGTCAAGCTGTTGTACAATTTTAGCCCCTTTTTTTCTGTGTGGCCTGGATGAGTGTGAGATTTCCCGGCCTTAAATTGCATCCCAGTCCGGCCCTGCTTTGTAGGACTATACATTATTTGGATAATTAGTCCAAAAAAAACAACAACAACAACTTATATCTGATTCTGTTACATAGAAGTGAATAAAAATATTATATTGATATTTAATATTAAGGTAACACTTTACAGTAAGGTTCCATTAGTTAATGTTAGTTAATGTATTAACTAACATGAACGAACAATGAACAATACATTTATTACAGTATTTATTAATCTTTTTTAATGTTAGTTAATGATAATACAGTTGTTCGCTGTTAATTCATATTAATTCAGAGTGCATTAATTGTTAACAAGCACAAATGTTGATTTTAATAATGCATTAGTAAATGTTGAAATTAACATTAACTAAGATTAATAAATGCTGAAGAACTATTGTTCATTCTTAGTTCATGTTAACTAAAGTTGTTAACAAATGTTATTGTCTGATTGTCTGATTATTTGTGAAATTTAAGGAATTATGAGTTTGAAATGGGCATGAGATATCAATGTATGTGGTATAGTGCTGATAGACCAAGAAACGGACCAGTAAAATACTAATTCAAGCATCCTCTGTTTTTAAAAGTATCTCAAAAACTTGTAAAAGAACGAAATCATGTCACAAAACATTTGCAAGTTTGTTTCACACATTAATTTTCCAACTGAATGCAAAAAAAGTGGTGTAAAGTTGAGTATACATGACAAATATGCAGAAAACTGTGGCATACAAAACCACAATAATCACACCATTAGCTCTAGTGCACTCTAGCTCTAGTGCAGAAGTTCCAGGAAGTTCACCAACTTTCCAGCTAAAGCGAACACTCAAGGGCTTTTTACACTTGAAATAGTTAAGGGTGTAGTCCACATTAAAATAAAAGTTCTGTCATCATTTACTCACTCTCAAACCTGCATGAATGTCTTTCTTCTGTTGAACATAGAAGATATTTTGAATATGGGTAACCAAACACCTTATGGTCTCCACTGACTTGAAAAAAATACTATGGAAATCAATGGGGACCATCAACTCTTTGGTTGCACATATTCTTCAAAATAATTGTAATGTTTGTGTTCAAAAGAAGAAAGAAATTTATACAGATTTGGAATAACTTGAGGGTGAGTAAATGACAGTATTTTCATTTAGCGTGAACTATGTCTTTCAGCCTGGGTCATTCTAAACACGGGTAAACGGAATCCTGAGTTAATTTGGTACAGATGGTACATTCCTAAATCCTGGGTTAACATTCTTCTTTGCATATTTGCAGGGTCGGTGTCATTGATTGCTCTTGCATTGCACATCCTCATATATTGCTGACTATAAAGTTTTATTTTCCTGAATGGACTTTTCTGACTATAAAGGTAAGAATGAAATGGACTCACAAAGCTGAAACACGTAAAACATTCCATTACCCGGGGTTAGAAATTGGGTTTAGAATGACATGAATGAAGTGCAGTGTGAAAAGCCCTTTAGAAACAAACAAACAAACAAAAAAAGCCTTGCACATTTCTTCAATTTATCAAAGAAAACAGAATTCTTCAACTTTAAAAAGTTTAAGAATTAACTCCACGCCTATTTCTTGCAAACTCCAATATTAATACAGATGGTTTCAGTGTCTTCAGTAGTTGAAAGTTCTTCGACCAGAGTGTCCTTGTACTTGTTCACAAACTTCCTACACAGTGACTTTAGGAAGCCAATCTCATCACAGACCATCTCCAGCTTCTTTTTAATATCGTCCTGCAGAAAAGTGACCAGAAGAATTAACATTAAGCCATTAGTCTCACATGAATTTTAGTAAAAGCGTATGAAACTGTACTGTTACCAACCGGAGTTGCTCCATTGGAGATCTGTTTTTTCAGCTTCTTCATCGACCACTTGCAAGCCCAGCACATTCCTGGTTGTTGTTTTGTTTGTGTCTCACCCTAAAAAGGCAACAGATACAATAGAGTCAATAGTTTACATACAGTATGACAATTAGAATCTAGCAGTTCAAATCGGACATTTGCATCTTGCAAACACTCTTTCAGTATATGGCAAAGTTCTGACCTCTTATCGTGATTGATGCATCCGCCAGTGTGATTAATCATATATTAATCATATATGTGTTTTTTTTGGCCAATTAATAGTTGTAAATTCGTCCATCATCATGTAAACAGATCACATAGTTCACAACAGTTTGTGAATTTTGATAAAAGGTGTAAAATAATCTTTCAGATATAATAGTTAATTTTGTGTACATTATTTGCTTACATCAAAGTTTACACGTTCATGTAAAGCTTAGAAACAAATGATTGAAAAATAATAGAAATTAATGCAATCTTTAAAAAGACACATCAATGAACTTAAGCCGGTCCAAATCGGTCTATGCTGTTAGGCACTCAAAATATAGACAAATTGATTGATAAAGATGGCTAACTGATCTGTGCTAATTTTACCTGAGGATATCAGCAGGGTGATCAGGATGATACTCTGCAGCATCTTGTTTGGCAAAAGAATCTGAATGAACACAAAAAGACTGGAAACACTCTGCTTGATGAGGGTCTTTGGTGCCGGCCTTTTTAAAATACTGGTTTTAACCGGAAACCACAGTCGAAGAGAGACAGTAGAATTCTCAACATGTGAAGATGTACAGTCACTCCTGGCATTACTTTTTTTGTATGTGTGATACTCAGGGTGCCATTGGTGAAAAAAATCAGAGGGTGGGTGTTTTTGATTGTTTAGTTTCTTTTAAAAATAAATCACATTTCTTAATTTCTAGAATGCAAAATCAATAGTTATTGATATTTACAAATAGAATAAAGAGACACATACCTATACACATTCAGTCAAATCATTTTTCATAACGGGTAGGGTTGGGATTCCGCCTATCGAGTCCTATGCGCTTTTTTTCTTCATCTGTGAGGACCGGACCTAGCGATCTGGCAGGGCTTTGCTCGCTAATCTAAGCGCTCCAAAGTTTGGCTACATTTGCGATCAGAAGCCTACAAAGCTAAGTATAATATAATAGCTAAACATGTTGCAAGAGAGTCACCACCAACATGACAAAGCACTTTAATTTAATAGATGGTTAAAGATCGTGAACACGATTCAAACACCAACGTGTTTCTATTCCTAAATTACAATGATTTGTCTGTTTCATTCCTCAACCTTTGACGTGTGCGATCACAATGTTGTGATCACTTGGTTCGTCCATGGAACGTACGATCACACCAGTGTGATTTGAACATTTAAATTTGTGTTTGCGCTAGAGACCTGCACTCCCGCGGGACCCAACACAACAGGGTGCGGCGCGGGACAATTCTTGATGGGCGAGTGCGGGTGCGGGCGGGAAGCGGGAGAATAAAATGATTTGCACGACTCCTGCAAAATAGAAATTATCTAAACATAATTTCATGTTTTAAACATTTTATTTATGTGTTGCACAAAAGCAAAAAGAACAACTAGTAACATTAAAATTATTAACATGTGCAAGTTAGACAGAGTTTCTATTTATAACACGTGTTTAAAAGGTTGCGCAATGTAGCCAATCACAGACTCAGCTGTTGATTTCTGGAACAAAATGGCCAATCAGAGGTGATTAACGGTGCGTTCCAAACGGGATATATCGCCCTCTGAAGGGCACTTCGGAGTGAAAACAATCATGGCCGCCATATTGAAGGGTCATTCCAAACCAAAGTGCTCAAAACTGGCCACTTCAAAGGGCCCTTCGGAATGAAGGATTTCGAAGGGTACAACTGATGGACACTTCGGGCTCCCATGATCCTTTACGCAGATTCTTTGCATGATGACGGCGCCTCCGTGTGGGCACGTGATGATGACGCAGAAGGGCACTTCAAGAAACAGTTGTTTGGTCCCCTACACCCTTCCACCCTTCGAAGCTCTCACTCCGGAGGGTAAACCCTTTGAAGGGATTAGGGCATAGGGATGAGCCCTTCCGAATGGAACGCATGGTTAGTTCGAATCCACTCACTGCAGTGCTGAAATTGCATGTTCACGAATCGTCTCATTTTAACACACGAAGTGTAGACATTGTGAAAGATTCATTGTGCATATGTTCATTGTGTTATAACAGAGCTTTATGAGATCGCGATGAACTGAGATGTCAGCTTTTAGTGATAACAAAGGAAGCACTGCTCGCATTCTGCCATGCCAAACCATGCACGCAGCAGACCATGCTTGCTTTTCTGTTAAAAATAACAGTAGTTTGTGAATGTTGATGCTTAGCCTAAATAACGAATATTTTATCGGGAGCATTTATGCTGGGATGTTGTGGATCTTAGGAGATGTTACAGAACCATTTAATGTAAATTTCTTTGATGTGCTGAAAAAAAATCTATATAGATTACTTTTATGCGGGCTTTTGCGGGTGGGAGCGGGACAAAGCATGAATGTCGCGGGCGGGAGCGGGCCCAGATAAGATATTTTTCTGCGGGAGCTAGCGGGCACGGGACAGAATCTTGCGGGAGCGAGACTGAAAAATCCGTCCTGCTTAGGTCTCTAGTTCGCGCTGCCATTGACCTAAAGAGCAGCTGCGGTCATGAATGAAACAGCTTCAGTCTTTTCAACCACACAGTATCATTATTTCTATTACAAACATTCAAATCACAGAAGTACTGGGATAAAAGTTTATAGTTCAGATATAAACTCTGATGTGTACGGTAGCGATTAAAATAGAGTAAATCACCTTTTGAAAGTAATTTGACACTTCCAATGAAGATTTGTCGATTACATTGTTACGCCAGTAGGTGGCGAAAAGGGGCTGTTAAAATGTATTTGTCTTTGAATCATAAAAGAGATTCGTTCAAGAATGCTGATTCATCCAGTAATGAAACAAGTACATCTTGAGTGAGTCATTGAATCATTTATTCATAAATTACATGTGATTTTGTTTAGTTGTCTAATGTTTTTTCTTCAGAATCATGAGAGAACCACAACTTCCATTGGGGAAAAGAGTAAATCACCTTTTGAAAGTAATTTGACACTTAAAATGAAGATTTATCGATTACATTGTTACGCCAGTAGGTGGCAAAAAGGGGCTGTTAAAGGGAAAAAATAATAACGACTTTATTCAACAATTCGTCTCCTCCGCATCACCCTAGCGCCATTTTGGAGAGTATCCACTGAATGTAAACGGCATATGCTGTTCTGTGTCAGCTGTGCCACGCGTTTACGTCGCTTACGCTTTGATTTGAAGGAAAACAACGTATCCGTGTGGCGCAACTGACACAAAACAGCATACGCAATTTACATTCAGTGGATACTCTCTAAAATGGCGCAAGGGTGACGCGGAGGATTTTCATTTTTGGGTGAACTATCCCTTTAAAATGTATTTGTCTTTGAATCATGCAAAAGATTCGTTCAAGAATGCTGATGATGTAATGAAACAAGTATATCTTGAGTGAGTCATTGAATCATTCATTCATAAATTACATGTGATTTTGTTTAGTTGTCTAATGTTTTTTCTTCAGAATCATGAGAGAACCACAACTTCCATTGGGAAAAAAAAGCAAAAAAAAAAACTACATTTATCCAGAATCATGCAGTTCTATTTTGCACACAAACAGCTCTTAAAGAGTCCAGTTTTTATGTAGCCTGTTGATTTTTGTTCATGGTATTCAGCTGCAACTAAATGGTTTGCAAAAAAGAGACACAGGATACATGTTTCATATAGGGGTGTAACGTTTCACTCGTTTTATTGATACATCGATTACAAACCCTGACGATGCATATGCATTGATCTTGAAACATGATTTTTGAATCGTGAATCGCCGATTTCGGACAGTAATCGATTTAAAACGCTAAGAATCGAATGAATCGCGCTCCACTAACCGCCTGTGACTGTCACAGGATTGCGCTCGCGCTCTTCGCGAATTTAATTGTGAATCGAATCGAATCGAATCGTTCTAAATTTGCAAAAATCGTTCTTGAATCGAATCGAAAACCTATGAATCGTGAATCGAATCGAATCGCTGTCTACCCAAAGATTCACAGCCCTACAAACTAAGCAACCGAAAGCAATATATGTCTTCCTCAGATGTAATGTTAGTTCTGTACTTCAGCGTTGGGTAAAATAGCATTATAATCTACTTTGTGGTAGAGAAAGCTGCTTACAATGTAGGCTACGGGAAACAGCGAATATGTTGAATTAAACATACGCAATTAAACATACACACAATCAGCTTTTCCACATGTTTTATACTGGCCCCGATAATCCAAACTTCTACTTAAGTCATTCATTCAGTTTTTGTGAATGAATGACTTAATCCACCTGTTGCTTTGGTCTTCATCAACAGCCGCTTGCGCCACCTGCTGGTGAGCGACTGACAGCAGCTGGAGATCATGCATCGGTGCTCTACTGCTATTCCCGCAGCTCCCGGATGTGCAATGGCGAATTTTCTGCCGAATTTTAACCACTGAATTTGTGGAAGCGAATTTGGAAAGTGAAATAAAATGGACCGAAATTTGCCTGTCGAATATTATACATCGTATTTTTAAACAGATTGAATATTTTGGAAGTGAATGATGAATGAATGAATGATGATGCATTTATATAGCGCTTTTATTGTGTATTGTTGTACACCCAAAGTGCTTTACAATCATGTGGGGGGGTCTCTCCTCAACCACCACCAGTGTGCAGCATCCACTTGGATGATGCGACGGCAGCCACAGGACAACGGCGCCAGTGCGCTCACCACACACCAGCTACAGGTGGAGAGGAGAGAGAGTCATAGAGCCAATCAAGTGGATGTGAAGTGGAAGTGAATTCTGGAAGGTGAATATGAATTATTGAATTTTTAATTATGAAAATGTGTGTGAAATATTTTGAATTGAAATATCCACAGCTTAAATAAACAACTATGTTAAATTTCAGGACCTAAAAATGCAAGGCCTGGAAATAAAAGGCATTAAAATGCAAGCACTGTTAATGCAAAGCATTTTTTTCAGTTAGTGCTATTGAACATGCTTTTTTGTTTCAAAGACATATGGCATTATTTTTCTTCCATACAAAAGGAACCAATGAGTTTCTATGGAAACTACAAGGAGTGGGCGTGGTCCAATGAGTGTCTATGGCAACTAATGAGGGTAGTTATGGAGACAAACAAGGCATGCAGCAGACAGGGGCAAAACACACAAGGAACATGTGACATTAAGCAACAATGCTGAAAAAAAATGTATCATTCATATTTATAAAATATTTTTTTACTGTTATCACATTAACAACCATTTAGTAACATTAGTTAGTTGTGTGTTTGTCAATTAAAATAACCCACACATAACAATCATTTTATATATACAGTAGAGGATTCACACTACACTAGCTATGTTTCCATCCAAAGATGCGAATTTAACTTATGCACAAAACTGGAATATCGCATAAAACATTTGCGAATAAAGCACCGTTTCCATCCAACGAGTCAAGGAGAACAAAATCGTCACTTCCTGATAAACTGGCACTAAATAACTCTTAAGAAAACTAGGAGAAGCCACTGAATATAATAATTTTCATATGTAATAAATTACTTGCGCTTCAGAGAGAGCAGACGTAACACAATAAATGCGGTCATTGCTTTTAGAGGTGGATGCCTGCTGTTTGGGAACGCAGTCATGTAAGACAGTAATGATACAGAAACACTTTGATGACAGACTTTCCTCAGGCATTTTAGAACGACCAAAACAACATATAGATGCTGTAAACGACATCGGTCCGCTGGTTTGTCAAGTTATCCCGTCTCAACGCAAAGTCACATGACTTTTTCAATGCGCAAGGTGGTATTTATTCGGTAAATGTGTTTCCATCGTAGTTTATGCGCATATTTTCTTATCGGATAAAAAGTTTATCCTACTCAGTTTTTTATGCGCATTTTTAGAATTTATGCGCATCTTGGCGTTTCCATTCAGCGTTTTTTTATGCAATAATCCAAAATGCGCGTAAAAATAGGTGGATGGTAACATAGCTACTGGTTTCTTTGTAGAGGTGTCAGTTTCATTTTCTGTAGAGCCACCCCAGGCAGGCACCGGACGTCTATGTAACGTCAGGTTGACGTTGGACATGACGTCAGACAGACGTTGCATTTTGGTTGAAAATGAAAATCGGGTAATTTGACGTTGACTTAACATTGGATTTTGGTTACACAACCTAAAAACAACAAAATATCAACGTCAGCTGACGTCGGAATTGGACATCAATTTAACATTGACATTAGACGTTAAATTTACATTGAATTTTGGTCACCCGACGTCGCAACCAAAATTTTACCAAATATAAACGTCTTATGACGTTGTGTGCCTGCTGGGACAGCTCTAAAGAGTTCAGATTCAACCTTAAATGCACCTGATCCAGCTAATCAAGTCCTTCAGGCTTATTTGAAAACTACAGACTTTTCAGTAATGAATTTCACTAACGTTGATATAAGTGTTCATTTCACTAGTATTTGCAAGAAGCTTTTCAATAATTATGGCCCCTCATACTGTATGTTTTTCATGGACTGAAAAGAACCAACTCATTAGAATCCTTCGTTCTGTAATTGGTATTTTAGTATGAAATTCAGTAAAATTCACATAATAGAACCATTAAAAGAACCAAACATCATTGGGTTTAGTTGTTTTGTGTTTATGTTTTCTAACCATCATCATCTGCTTGTTAGAGAGAGTAACAAAACCTCACCTCACGGGTCAAAATTACGGTGACGCATTGCTGCCACACACATATTTTTTCCACTCAATTATGTCGTAATATAACGAGATATGTCGTTTTAACGACATATTTTCTCGTTAAAACGACATTTTATCGTAATAACGACATATTACGTCATAAAAACGATACGTTTTCCTGTTATTATAGATAGGCTATATGGTACATTATGTGAGCGAGCTAAGCGACTGTCCGCGCTGCTGTCGCCACAGTCTGACATAAATGAGGATCTGCACGCTGCTGAAATGATTGAAATACACTGTTTTAAATGTATTTTAATGTAATGGTTTTAATTGTAGCGACATGTTTATTAGGATTAATCTCCAATCTTGTCTACAATATAGTGCTATCCAATAACTGCACTCAGACCCATGACTCGTTTAGGCTATGATCAGATCAAAACTTTATTCAAGATTATTTTTGAATAATCGACTCTGGGCTTAATATTTCTTTATTTGAATGACTGAAGTTTGATTTAACAACAAATCGAAATACGAAAAAAAAGAAATAAAGAGATTTTCTAATAGGCTAATAATAATAATAATAATATGTCATTATACGATATGTCAGACTGTGGCGACAGCAGCGCGGACAGTCGCTTAGCTCGCTCACATAATGTACCATATAGCCTATCTATAATAACGGGAAAACATATAGTTTTTATGACATATGTCGTTATTACGAGAAAACATGTTGTTTTAACGATAAAAGATGTCGTTTTAATGAGATAATTATATCGTTTTTACGAGAAAAGATGTCGTTTTAACGAGAAAACATCTCGTTATTACGACATAATTGAGTGGAAAAAAAATACATGTGTGGCAGCAATGCGTCACCGTACAAAATAACCCAAAGCATAAAAGTTACACATTTCTTTTTTGGTCCGGAAAGCGAATATATATACACTGAACAAAATTATAAACGCAACAATTTTGTTTTTGCCCCCATTTTTCATGAGCTGAACTCAAAGATCTAAGACTTTTTCTATGTTCACAAAAGGCCTATTTCTCTCAAATATTGTTCACAAATCTGTCTAAATCTGTGTTAGTGAGCACTTCTCCTTTGCCGAGATAATCCATCAACCTCACAGGTGTGGCATATCAAGATGCTGATTAGACAGCATGATTATTGCACAGGTGTGCCTTAGGCTGGCCACAATAAAAGGCCACTCTAAAACGTGCAGTTTTACTGTATTGGGGGGTACAGGTCTGTTATCAGGTTCTTGCACACAACTGGATGACTTATTTGGCTCAGTAATGGGTAAACTCTCTGTACTCTTAACAGGTTCAGGAACATGCTCGGGTTCTGGACTGTTTTGATCATTGTTAGAACACTCTGAAGCAGTCATCTCATCAGGGATGTCTAAAACACCATCACAATTGGTATCCTGCATTTCATTCCTTTCATGTGTTCCAAACTTAGTTTTTAAGACGGAGCAATCATTTATGCGACTTACCAGCAGGGAGATACATGTGCGCAATGACTGATGCAACAGCCAGTGGGAGTTTTCCCAATTTATGCATGAATTTAACTATTTTAACTCCGTTACATCTATATCTCCCTGCTGCTAAGACTTCTCATCCACCTGATCTCCATCTAAATTACTCCAACACACACACAGTCACATTGGTGCCGTGACCTGTTGTTTCTTCAATCAAGATGGTTCCTGTAAGTCACGTGCACTTTAGAGAAAATGTCAGCAGCAGAGTCTCTATTTCTCCCTGCTGCTAAGACTTCTCATGCAACATCGATGCAATATATTCTAACCAGCCTTTTGGTCGTGTTTGTCCCAGGTATGTGTTTTGTTCGGTTTTGTCATGATCTGTGTTAAAATAATATCAGCTATAGTTGAATGTTAGCTATTAGCACACGTGTTGTATGCTCTCGCACGTGCTGAAGTGTGTAGCGGCGCCATTTTAGGGCTGCATTATTTCCGTTCTGTCTTTTATACAAAATATGTAAAATTCTGACATACGTATGTGTGTGTATGTATGTAGCCTATGTGTGTGTGTGTATGTGTGTGTGTGTGTGCAGTTTTTTTTATTTTATTTTATTTTTATTTTTTTCCTTTGGTGATTTTTATTTTATTTACCTCAAATTTCTGTGTTTTATTATGAAAAATAAGCATATTTCTTTACATTATTTCACACACACAAAAAAGACATCATTGTGATCCTATTTTACTGTTAACATCAAAATACTATAGGCTATCATTCACTGAGTCATTGAGTGTCTCTGATGCCCCCCTTGTGGAAAAAATGATGTTAACGTGCATTTTATGGTTACTGCCACTAGAGGGTGTAGGGGGAGGCTGCATGAACACAAGCCACCGGCCCAGATATGTGTAAGATTTTACATGGTTGCTCATAAGAATATAGTAATTATTAAACTTTGTGGTTTTGAAGGATTGTTCTTTTATGCCGGTTTTACGGAGGGTGATTTTACCCCAATATCATAAGGCAAAGATAATGCAAATGTGAAATGGATTGTCATAACACTTTTATATGCATCCCTATAGGTACAGAAGCCACTCTTAAGAGAGATCCTCCTTCTAGTCTCCCTGTATAGTAATCAAAGCCTGGTTTTGGAGATGACCAGCACAGAGACATCTTTAGGTCCACAGCTAAGAGACGATTGCCACGTTCCTATGGCATATAACGATATACGACAGTATGCCCTCCATACCGTGCTGAACACTCCATTCAATTTCCCTCAGGTGAGCTTTTCTATTTTCTTCATTAAAAGGTTGCTATAAAGTTGTTGTACTTTATTGCTGGTCATTGAGTTCTACCAATAAGATCTGAATACTAATCCTGTAACATTTCAATTTCTGTTAGCTTGACATTCCTGCAATCAGGGAGTGGTTGTGAGCAGTTTGAGACACGTGTACTAGTTTCTGAACATCTCAGTTTGTTGTTTCAATCTTGAAGTCCCTTCCTTGCCAATGGATATAACTGACCAAACTGAGGCAACACAGCACAGATGAAAAATGCAATAAATCATCAGCATAGTCATAAGGCATCAATCAATCATGCCTTGTCATTGTTTTCATAATCACCTCAGTAAAATTCCCACATGGCAATACTCACATTTCTATTCTTGATAACCTACATTCAAACAATTCACCTGTGCCGGTATACATTGATGCAATCCACTCTCACCTGACTTCAGTTCTGGACAGCACACCCACAGTGACGTGATCAAGTTCATCATGGATGTACTTTTTCCAGAGGTAGTTCTCATGTGTTAGCTGTGCTCTGCATGATGTCAGATTCACATTGTTTTAAATGTCAAATAGTTTATCCATAATGTGAGACCATTGCTCTAAAAATAATTGTTTTTGTGGTTATTATAGAAGAGACACTTTTCATTTTGTTGGAAAAAAGCTAAATATGTGAAATGATACTTGGCTACTTGGGGTTTGTGATCAATCTCAATTCTTTCTCTGGTAGTCCATTATCTGTGCCCTGGCTTTTGTGGAAAATCTGTCCATCCTAAAGGCTGAGGAGAAATTTCTGCGAGGACCTGTCATTTACATAAAGTACTGTAAGGATACTATCAAGGAAAACATGGTCAAACATGACATCCTGCCATTATTCACAAATATACATTTTTAATTCACTAATTAAATGTGTAATGTTAATGTTTTTTTTTTTTTTCAAAAACACTAATTCAGTTGTCACCTGTAGGCTATGTATGTAGACCAACAGTGAATATTTACAGAAATTTTAATTCGTAGTGCAGATCATCTGATATCTTAATGTAATGTTTATATTTAAATTCACACACACACACACACACACACACACAAACCTCTCAATTAGTCAATGTCTATGGACAGGCCGGTTATTAATGAAGTTTTCGAGCGTCGGTTTAATTATTTCGCCGTTACGCCACAACAGGGGCGTAAAACTGCCTGCTCCAGGTCTGACTCTGCAGCCTTCCTGTATAGGCTAGAGGGGCCTATCTCAATCTTCAAGGTGTTTTCTATTCCTCCACTGATTTTAAGGTTTAATCAAGTGTCTTGTCAGCTCGGATACATAAATTGTCATTTTGTTGTGTATTTTGCTTTTGTATCCTGCCAGTGTATTGATTGGTAAAAATTTGAGCTGATAATGGAAAGGTTGTAGGTTCAAACCACAAAAACAGTGATGAACTCAACTCAGGATGTTTAAACTCAAAGGAGATTTGAGGGTACTTTCCCTGGAATAGGTTTACTGACAATTCAGACCTGAACTATTGCTTTCTTGGCATCTGATCAAAATTGGGAGAAATTACTAGTACAAATATGTAATTCAGTTTTTGACAAGTAACCAATTTTATTGCTGTGAAAGGGGAAAGTGTTTGTGTATATATTGCAGCATTATATTATGGAGCAGATTTTAAATTCACTCAGAATGATGAAAAACACTCTTTACCCGGTCTCATTTTTATTTAGCCTATACATAGCTGCATGTAATCACATCATAATCTTGCAGTAGCAGCATCTTGCAGTATCTCACAGGAAAAGCTGTTTGAGAAGCTCATCAGCTCAACATTTGAAATGAAGTATGTGTCATCAGCCATCTAAACAAACTGATAACGATCGCTGTTGTTGTGAATGTGACTTACTGTGTCCTGTAATGTTTGAAGTTCCTCTCGTTCTTTATGGCAGGCTGTCAGGTGTCAGCCAGTTATAAAATTGTCTATTAATGGCCAAATGCTTTAAAACATTTGTCTGTAATAAATACTGTCTACGTGTCTACTGTCTTCTTTTTTTTTTTTGTAATCATTTGTATGGACACGTATATTTGTTTACTTGTGACTCAAACCAATTTTCAGTCTTTCTGCAAATTGTTTTTATTGCTGATTATTTGCAAAATGTAAGAAATTATGAGTTTAAAATGGGCATGAGATAGTGTGTGTGGTAGGCTATGGTGCTGATGGACCAAGAAAATAAAATACAAATTCAAGCATCCTCTGTAAAAGTATAATGTCACACAACATTAAAGTTAGTTTCACACATTTATTTTCCAAATGAATGCAGAACAAAGTTGCAAAGTTGAGCGTACATGACAAATATGCAAAAAACAACAACTTTTTTTCAGCTAAAGCAAGGGCTTTTCACACTTGAAATAGTTAAAGGGATAGTTCACCCAAAAATGAAAATACTGTCATCATTTACTCAACCTGTATGAGTTTCTTTTGTTCTGCTAAACATAAAAGAAGATATCTGGAACATGGGTAACCAAACACCATACAGGTTTGAACAACTTGAGGGTGACTAAATGATGACAGTATTTTAATTTTTGGCTGAAATATCCCTTTAAGCCTGGGCCATTCTAAACCGCAAACGGAATTTACGTGGGGTTAACAATGGGTGTTCACATGGTAAATTCCTAAACGCTGGGTTAATGTTCTTATTTGCATATTTGAGGTGTCAGTGTCATTGATTGGATGAATGCAGCGCAGGACCTATTTACATAGCCTAACGGCTCTAGCATTGCGCGTCAAATATATTGCTCACTATCCACCTTATTTTTCAACGCGCAAGTAAGCCGTTTTCTGTGAATGTGTGAGACTTCCGGTTCATTAGCCGCTATAGGGAAATAACGAGAAGAATAACAATGTGCAGTAAACGGTCAAACTGTTTGCACTACAAACAAACCAGTGTGTTAATTTGTAATTAAGATAATACATTAAAATAACATGGTAAGGCACACCAGTTTGCAATATCTAGCAGCAAAACAAGCTGTTTTGTACAGCTAAAAATAGACACCGGTGACCGGAAGCCAGACACATTAAATTTACAAATGGCCGCGACCGCTCTTATGGGAAAAATAAGGTGGATACATAAAGTTTTTTTTTTTTTTTTCCTGAATGGACTTTTCAGACTATAAAGGTAAGAATGAAACTTTCTTTTCTTCACTCCACTCTATATTTAAGTCATTATTTGACATTTTCCCCTTCAGAAAGCTGAAACTACTGTTTCTACAAGGAGCGGTGTTTCCGTGACTGCCCAAAGCTGTGGCTAAGCGCCTAATCGTAACATTTACTGCATCGTTTCACAATGTAGACGTTTGGCACCTCAGTGAGGTTAACACCGAAAAAGCGGTGCTAGTCCTGCTCCAGAGCAGGGTTTAATTACCCCAGATAAAAACTGCGCTAAACCTGCTTCTAAATTACAAGTGTGAAACATTCCTTTACCCAGGGTTAAAAACTCGGTTTAGAACGACAGTGACCTGAGGTTAAGGTCAATAATGTGGAAAGCCCTTCAGAAACAAAAAAGCTTCATGCAATTTATCAAATATGATTCTTAAACTTTTATAATGTCATTAACTCCATGCCTATTTCTTGCAAACAGTAATGTTAACACAGATGGTTCTGGCATCATCAGTAGTTGAAAGTTCTTCGACCAGAGTGTCTGTGTACTTGTTCACAAACTTCCTACACAGTGACTTTAGGAAGCCAATCTCATCACAGACCATCCCCAGCTTCTTTTTAATGTCGTCCTGTAGTTAAGTGACAAGCAGTTAATGTTAAGCCACTAGTCTCACATTAATTTATTAAAGCATTAAAAAAAGTACCAACCGGAGTTGCTCCATTGGAGATCTGTTTTTTCACCTTCTTCATTGCCCACTTGCAAGCCCAGCACATTCCTGGGAGTTGTTCTGTTTGTATCTCACCCTAATAAGACGCATGAGAGCATATTGGAGTCATTAGTTTATATATATCACATATACAGTAGAATCTAGCATTTCAAAGTGAACATGATGACTAGCTGTTTGAAAACCATTGTAAAGCTTATCTCCATCTTGCAAATACTCTTGAAGTTTCATTTCAGTGCATGGCAGAGATCTGACCTCTAAAGATAGCGATCGATACATCAACCAGTGTGGTTAATCAGCTGACAGTCATATTATTGTGGTTGTTTGGCCAATTAAATAGGTAGTTGTAAATTCTACCCTCATCATGCAAACAGATCATGTACTTTTCTGGTTTTCAAATAACAGTTTGTGAATTTTCATTTTGATGTGTAAAATAATTATTAAGCTAAGTTAGTTAATTTTGTGTAAATGTTTGTTATCATGAAAGTTTACGCAGTGAAGGAAAGCTTGGAAATATTAAAAAATATTTGAAAAATAACAGAAATTTATGCAATCTTAAAAAGTCAAAGAAATGTCTATATTAATTATACATTTTGACCACTAGTTAACAATTTACTATACTACTTTACAAGTGAACACAAAAGGGGATCATGATAGAGAACAACTCACAGAGTCTTCTTCAAGTTCATTTCCAGTAAACTCTTCTTTGCGCATTTCCCAGTGAAGAGCACAAACTAAGGAAAAATGCATGATAAATTTAGTACATACTATGTAGGCCTACTAAGTGCAGGAATTTAGTTAAACAGTGTATATTTTAGGCATATTCAAGCTGGTTTTAGAGTGACCGGCATTGCACATCATAGACATAAGTCAGTCCAAATCGGTCTATGCAGTCTTTGTGGCACACAAAATATAGGCTAGACTAATATATGGATAAAGATAACCAATAACTGATCTGTGCTAATTTTACCTGAGGATATCAGCAGGGCAATCAGGATGATACTCCGCAGCATCTTGTTTGGCAAAAGAGTCTGAACACAATGAGATTGAAATCTCTCTGCTTGTTTGCTGAAGATCTTTGGTGCCACTTTTTATAAAACACCTCTGTTTTCAACCAGAAACCACAAACATTGTGAAGTGAGACCAGTAGCACCCACAACATGACAAGAAGTACTATCACTAACAATTTTTTTCCATCTTCCTGTATGTGTGATACTTATTTATCATAAACGATAGTACTTTGATTACACATACTATATCTAAATAGGTTACACTAAATTCAGTGTCAACTACACTGCAACTGCTTATTTCAAAGACGTATCATAATGGTATGGTCGGAAATGGCAGAGCATAAATTACATGTCATTAAAATTGGAAACTCAGATATCTGTGATAAAGATTTTGTTTGAAGTATTGCAGTATTGTGTGATTTGTAAAAGTTTGCCCTAATGCCACCCCCTTGGGACTCATTTATGCCACAGCAAGAAGCAACCTAAAAGAACAAAGCCTCCTCTAGCTGACTACTTGAGATGAATGATAAATCTTTATTACTCACTCTTTTCTATTTGCCTTAACTTTCGAGAAGAGAGTGCTTCTTTAATTTGGGTATTGCAGGGTGTGATGGTTTTCACACCCTACCACACGTTGAGCTGTTCGGAAAAGAGTTGAGAACTGCTTCTTCATTTCTAATTCTCAAACTGTCATTTTAATGAATTGATAGATGTGACATTGTAAAATGCAAATACTTGAGATGAATGATAAATCTTTATTACTCACTCTTTTCTATTTGCCTTAACTTTCGAGAAGAGAGTGCTTCTTTAATTTGGGTATTGCAGGGTGTGATGGTTTTCACACCCTACCACACGTTGAGCTGTTCGGAAAAGAGTTGAGAACTGCTTCTTCATTTCTAATTCTCAAACTGTCATTTTAATGAATTGATAGATGTGACATTGTAAAATGCAAATTCAGAAATGATCCTTTAGAATCAATGGTGAAAAGAGCAAACCATGTTCTCTGGTACTTAGAGAATGTCTATACATTTCTTCTTATTTGTCAAAAGAGAGACAGTTTGCCCACCACCCAAAGCTGTGTGAACTAAACTCTTTGAACTAAACCAGGGGTAGGCAAGTTTGGTCCTAGAGAGCCGCAGTCCTGCAGAGTTCAGCTCCAAACCTAATCAAACACACCTGAACAAGCTAATCAATGTCTTCAGGATTAGAGGCTATAGGCAGGTGAGTTTTTTTTTCAGGGTTGGAGCTGAACTCTGCAGGACTGCGGCTCTCTAGGACCGAACTTGCCTACCCCTGAACTAAACTATAGGCTACCAATTAAATCCAGTAATTGGCATTAAAGGGGTCATCGGATGCCCATTTTCCACAAGTTTATATGATTCTTTAGGGTCTTAATGAAAAGTCTATAACATACTTTGGTTAAAATTTCTCAATGGTAGTGTAAAACAATACCCTTTTAACCTGTCAAAAACAGGTCTGTTCACAGCAAGCCGTTATGTTGCATTTCCCTTTAAATGCTAATGAGCTCCGCTCACCCCGCCCCTCTGTTATGTGGGGTGACGAGCCTTTCTCTTTGAGACAGTAAACTTTAGCCACATTCATCGTGAAACTTGTTAACTAGCATATTATTAGGAAAGGCAATTTTATATTTTCATTTATATTTATAAAATACTTCTGACAAAATGTCTAGTTACCGTATTGGCCCGAATATAAGACGACCCTGATTATAAGACGACCCCCCTTTTTCCAGATGTACCTTTTGGAAAAAGGCTTTTTAAAAACCAAATCTTGTTTTTTCTCAGTAAAACACATTTTGTCTTCAATTATTTTCATATTGCATATTTTTCCTATTTTAATTTTTGTTTTGAAAGTATGGTAAAAACTGGTAAAATGTACCAACAATCACATTTAAAAAAAATACCCTTTTTGATATACCAAAAAAAAAAAAAAAAACAGGTAGCCCATCTGAATTAGGACATTTAGGCTATCCATCTAATAGTAGCCTACCAAAATCTTATGAACAGTAGAAGTTAAATCTTACTGTAGGCTAGTCTTCAAATCTGGGTACTGTCTTACGTTTTAAAATCACAAAGGGAGTTTGGTCCCATCAGGCTAACGTGACAGTCACGACTCATGCAGCTGTAAGGTTTTCTGCTTCTTTTGTTTTTACTCGCGATCTTTACAACACGCATTACATTACGTATTTCATGGCACACTCGTTTTATGCGTATTTGGCGCCACCTATTGTTGTGGGTGTATTATTGACATGTCAAAGTCTAGACCTTGAATATAAGACGACCGCGTTTTTTCAGATGTATTTCCAAGAAAAAAACATCGTCTTATATTCGGGTCAATACGGTAGTTCTAGTATATGTCACAGTGTCTAGTTGGTGTGCCCATATATAGCCACCAGAGGGCACGCTTCTTAGTTTTGTTTGTTTCTCTGGACTTCAGTTCCCATCACCCTTTACTTTGACTATCTAGTCTCATTGCATTCAGCTGTGTCTCATTTACCTTGTTAACTCATCCACATATAAGCCCGGTTTTCTTCGTCTTTGGCATTTCGTGACAGAATAATCCAGCCATCAACAGATATATTCGTATTCTTCCTCCTGCTTCGAAGAAGGAGCGAAAGACTCTGCTCCGGATGTTGGCAGATCTTCGCCAACAGGGGTTGGAAGTAGGAGGTTTTGCTCAGACCTTCTGTACTTTGGTGGTAGGACTGGAACTTTGTGAGTCCGAGCTTAGCAAGATTTTTAATGGTTGCTTAGACAACAACCCCTTGCCTCCTCGGGAGATGGAGAGGCTTAAGACTCTCGAATTTTAGAGTTTTATTGAATATCTCTGTTACCGCAATTTAGTATTGTCATGTCGGTCTGAGTCCATTGCAGTGCCCCCGGAAATGCCCAAGCCCGCTCCAGTGGATAGCGAATCTTCACTGTCTCAGTCTCGCAAGCGAAGGTCGAGAAGGAGGAGGGCAGCAAGGTCCATTCCAGTCTGACACAGAAGAGTGTAAGCTGCCTGCGTTCAGCTCATATTCTCCAAAGTGGCGCTACGGTGATGCGGACAGACATAGAGGAGACGAATTGTTGAATAAAGTCGTTATTTTTGTTTTCTTCGCGTACTAAATTTTCATTTTGGGGTGGAGTATCCCTTTAAGCTGTTGTGGTGTTCATTCACATTGTTTCTAGATTGTGTAGAGTGATCAGCCAACAGTGAAGCATCCTGAGACCATCCATGTGTGGGGTTGCTTTTCAACCAAGGGAGTGGGCTCTCTCATAATTCTGCCCAAAAACACTGCCATGAATAAAGAATGGTGTCAAAATGCCCTGCAAGAGCGACTTCTTCCAACGATCCATGAGCAATTTGGCGATGATCTGTGCATTTTTCAGCATGATGAAGCACCATGTCACAAAGCAAGAGTGATAAAGAAGTAGCTCGAAGATCATTACATTGAAATTTTGGATCCGTGGCCAGGCAACTCCCCGCATCTCAATCCCATAGAGAACCTGTGGTCAGTCCTCAAAAGGCGAGTGGACAAGCAGAAGCCCACAAATTGTGATCAACTCCGAGAACTAATAAGGCAAGAATGGATCGCCATCAGTCAGGATTTGGCCCAGAAGCTAATATCCAGCATGCCAGAGCGAACTGCAGAGGTTATGAAGAACAAGGGTCAACACCGTAAATATCGACTCATTATGTTTAAAATTTATGATATGCTTATAATTGTTTTTCAGTATACCATGGAAACATGTGGAAAAATAATCTACAAATACTGAAGCAGCAAACTTTGCAAAACACAAAATTTATGTCAGCCAAAACTTTTGGCCACGACTGTACCTGCTGCCTCCTAATCTTTCCGGAGTGTTTTCCGAATGGTCCTTGGCTCTTGGGCTACCCTTCTGACTAACCGTCTGACTCCCTGATATGAAATCTTGCAAGAAGCTCCTGTGCACAGCCTACTGATGGTGGAGTGATGTTCCCTCCACTTGAAGATAATTCCATTAATCATGCTTTCAGGAACATTTAGAAGTTGTGAAATAGGGTTGGGCCTATAGACCACAAAATTTATGTCACTGCCAAAACTTTTGGCCATGACTATATATATATATATATATATATATATAATATACATACATATGATTGCTCTGTATGTTTTTGACTCACTAAAAAGCTCTGACTCATTAGAATCATCCGTTCTGTAATCAGACTTCACCAGATGCACTTTATGTTTTGGATTGAGTGAAGAGAATCAACTCATTAGAGTCTTTCAAACTATAGTTGGAAAGCACAGGATGCGCTTTTTTTTTTGATTGACTGGAAAAAACTGACTCCGAATCATTTGTTCTGTGATTGGACTACACAATCTTTCATTATGTAATTGGAAAACACTGTATGTGCTTCATTTCTTCGACTGACTAAAAAGAACCGACTCATTAGAATCATACACCAGATGCATCATTAAAAAAGTACTTTGCAGGAAACCTGAGTATTTTTGCACATCATTTGTAAGAATTCACAAGCAAGAATTGTTAAAGGAAGCGAACGTCATTAGATTTTGTTATTTTGAATAAAACCCAATCTGTATAAGAAACATTCTAAGTTTCCACCACTGGTCTATATAAATTCTACTATTATACTATTATAGATCAGTGGCTCCAACCCTAGTCACAATGTACTGCCATTGTACTGAATTCACCCTATTAAAATTATTTTGTGTTCCACAGAAGAGAGTAAGTCATACAGGTCTGGAATGACATGATGAGTTTGTGTGAATTGTTCATCTTCACCAGCACCTACACACACCATACAGATCACCTGATTGGCAGGCCGTTTTCACACTTCTGCCACAACAACCAGACAACTTAAACAGCCCCGTTTGACAAACAACCCACAGACATACGCTGATACTACACAAACCACTCCACACAACTCTTCTTGTTCATTTTTAGTTACTTTAAAGGCTTTAGCCAATCATCTTTGATAAAATAATATCATGTCTTGCCCACAAATGCAGGGCACGGAGTAGTCATTATTTCCTTTGAATTCGTTTTTTTTTTTTTTTTTCCTCACACTTGGTTTGTAAGGAGAAGAATTACAGTAAATAGCTACTGCTGACTCATGGTCATATTTTAAAACTGTTGTGTTTAAAAGGCTGTAAAGATGCTCTGATGCTATCAGATATCTGAACATATCAGTCACTGTGAGAAATACACGACAAGGGAGGAAATGGCTTGTGTGGTTGTGTTGATCTCAAGACCTCATTTTGTCTTCAGATCTTCAGCCCTTTTGCATCTTAAGCAATAGTGAATCCTACTGACCAGAACTAATATTTTCTGCATATGTACTTTTATAAAATACTTCACATTAAGTGAAATTCAGCCCCCATATATCCTACACTGTTACTGAGGTTGTCCAGAAACTAGTAACCAAAAAA
>NW_015664016.1:276713-301944 GCF_001515625.1 Sinocyclocheilus rhinocerous
AAAACACAAACAGAAAATTGACAAATAAAAATGATTATTATTGGTGAAAATAATTAGCAAAAATTACTACCAACATCATCATGAAATCGTTAAGATCACCTTTAAAATAATTTTGTCAAACTAATTTCTGTAAAAAATTGCAATATTGCACTAATAATAATTATTATTAACACCATCATGAAATGATATTTTTTTTATTTATTTTGTCTAATTTTCTGTGAACAAATAAAGCATGCATGAAAATATAATATAAAATATAATATCACAGTAATATAAAAGTGCAATATGTTAACTTAAGCTAAAGATCACAACTAACCGATCGCAAATAACGTATAATGAAAACATAAATGCAAATGCAAATGACTCTGTATATCAATAATGATTATTTTAATGGCACCGATACAATAATATGGTACTAGCAATTGCTTTGACTAAATAATTGTTCATCTAATGCATCTGTTTAGCACACGAGTAGCCTATTATTTTGTCAGGGAAGTATTAGGGGAGGATGTATAAGGGGGGTTTTGTGCTAAAACTAAATGACTGATGATGAGTGTGAATGTGGGATCTGTTGATCTAAATAGCCACATTCATGTTAGATGGCCTCATTAGATGGTGCCATGCAGGTAATCAGTGTCATACTTAAGTTTGCTTAGTTTTTCTCCTGAAACTCAGTAGTGGTTGGGTGTGGCAATGTGGTTGCATAGTTTTATCTGGTACTACTTACTCAGCCTTACCTGGTATCTGGGTAAAAAAGCGTCTCAACATTTAACCTTTTCTAGTTTAGTGCCCAGAGAGCAATTTATAGGGTCAAGTTTCAAGGTTGGGCCGGTTAGCATGGTTATTTGGCCCCTGCTGGTTGTAGTGGTAAACTACACGCTTTGGCTGGAAAGAGCATCTTACTCCATTTACATCCTTTGAAAATGTACACCATTGTTCAAAAGTTTGGGGTGGGTATGATTTCTGTTTTTGAAAGAAGTCTCTTATGCTCCCCAAGGCTGCATTTATTTGATTAATAATACAATATAAACAGTATCATTGTGAAATATTATTACAAAGACAACTTTTTTCTATTTCTATTTTAAAATGTAATTTATTCCTGTGGTGCAAAGCTGAATTTCCAACATCATTACTCCAGTCTTCAGTGTTACACGATCCTTCAGAAATCATTGTAATATGCTGATTTGCTGCTCAAGAATCATTTCTAATTATTATCAATCTTGAAAACAGTTCATATTTTTGTGGAAACCATGATACATTTTCTTTCAGGATTCTTTGATGAATAGACGATTTAAAAACAAACATTTATTTAAAATAGAAATCTTTTGTGATATAATAAGTGTCTTTACTGTCACTTTTGATGAATTTAATGCATCCTTGCTGAATAAAAGTATTGATTTCTTTAAAAAAAAAAGTTTGAACTGTAGTAAATAACTAATATACGTGACTCAAAAAGCAACATTTAAATCTTAAATATCGCATTAGTAGATGTTATGATAGATAGTAGTATAATAGTATAGTTTAACAAGTGACAGATTTTATAGGGGCGCATAAAAGTGAGAAATTATATTTTCCTCTCAGCATAGTCATACAAGTCAAGCTCTGTAAGATGTCATTCAGAAATGGCATCATCAAATGAGGCATGCCACTTTAAATGGTGTGATAGTACACAACTGTAATAGGACCTCTGTCCTGGATATGGCAGAAGTCTCGTGGTTAACCGCAAGAACCCTTCATTTAACTGCAACTACGTACAAATCCCATTCACATCTGTCATAATCACAGTGGACTGAACTAATATATATTCTGCAAGCAACATAGTTGACTTATGATGTAAACATATACTTTTCTGTTTAATTTGATTAATTTCATAGCAGTGCTCTTATCTAAAACATCTGTAGTCATTGGTGGAAACATGAGCTTGTTAGAAGGCAAATGATGTGGTAAAACGATGATTATTATTGTCTCTGAATGTTTGAATACCATTTTATTTGAATTATTTTATATTTTAAACACTTTTGATTTAGCTTAATTATTAAACAATAAAAATAAAAGAAACCACAGATAACTGATTGTTTTATTTTTTATTTTTCACTGTAATGCATATACTGTAATGTTTTCAATGCAATCATTTATTCTCATTCAAAAATTGTCATGAGCTTGATCATGTGCAAAAATGAACTCCTTTATGGGTGGTTTTGGCCTGGAACAAAACAAAAGTTATTTAAAATCTCTTAATTTAATCATATTATCACCATATTACTGTGGGGAAAAAAGACATGATTGTAAACTTTTGGCATGGGTATTTCTGTGTACCTACTTGCAGGCATGGATTTTGATACAGATGGTGTTTGGCCCGTCATCCGTCATCAGCTCATCAATTATATTGTGCAGATACTTCTGAACAAGTTTCTTGCACTGACCACTCACCAGCTTAAATTTATCACAGGCCTTGTTGAGCTTGGTTTTGATTTCATCCTGAGGGAAATGATGGATTTAGTTAAAAGTTGTTGTGAGATGCATGGTCAGTTCAGTAATTTAATATCAATCATGACACCCACCGGCGTTGCATTAGTGGAGAGTTTCTTTTTCACTGCCTTCATGATGGCTTTGCATGTTTTGCACTTACTAAATATCTGCTGTTTCGGCATGCCATCAGCCTGAAAAACATCACAATATGAAACAAACATGAATCATATAACAATAACACAAATAAAAATACAGCAGAAGTCAATCTCCAAATGACTCAAAGAGACAATGCAATAAACTATGCATGCTTAATTAGTCATCGATCACCTGTTAATCACATGCAAATGAGTGAAAAGTTTCCCCCCAGTCTTGTTAAACAGATATGTGCATCGGACATTATTGTTAAGTATACACTTATTTAAAAAACACTTATTTGTTATCACCAGGAGATGCTTACAGAGATCTCTTCATCTTGGTCCTCAGCAGAGTCCACTTCACGGATCTCCCAATGATCTGCACAGACTACAAATAAATGGACAATAATGAATTAAAACAACTGATTCAAGCTTAAGACGAATATATTAGAATCATAAGACAAATAATTATCCCTAACACAAAATAGAAGACGTTTTAGAACTGAATTAGTGATTCTTTTACCTGCACATACGAGCAAGCTGACAAGAAAGATGTTGCGGAGCATCTTAGCAGATGATCTCTAACCAGCGTGACGACGAAGCTTTCAGAATCGAGGTTCAAATTTGCTCCTCAGAAGCATGTGGAGCTCTTTTTAAAGAGGTCTGCATCAACCGCAAGTGAGTATCTTTCCAACCACAAACCACAGTTGTCTTGATCATGTTTAACAAAATGATCCTGGGGAGTTGTGAGTAATGTTCTGATTAAAAACACTCACTTGCGGTTGACGCTTGTGAAGACTAAATGTTGTAGTGTTACCAATTAGGAGTTTATCTGCACAGGTCATAAATAAAATGTACATGTAAAATATAGCTACAAACAATGCATTATTATTTTCGTACATACAACTCTTACTTATGGAAATATCTGTACTGAAAAAGTGCAAATGCACAGCTGTTCAAAAGTTTGGGTCAGTAAGGTTTTCTTTTTTGAACAGCAATTTTTATTCAGCTTTTGAACTTTATATTCATCAAAGAATCCTAAATAATTGAAAATATGAAGCAGCACAACTTTTTTCAACATCGATAATAATAAGAAATGATTCTTGAGCAGCAAATCAGTATATTAGATTGATTTCTGAAGGATCATGTGACACTGAAGACTGGAGGAATGATGCTGAAAATTCAGCTTTTTATCACAGGAATAAATTACAGTTTATAGCATATTCAGATAGAAAATAGCTATTCTAAACTTTAATAATATTTCACAATATTACTGTTTTTACTGTATTTTTTTTTATCAATCAACTGCAGACTTGGTGAGCATGAGAGAATTCTATCAAAAAATAAAAAATATCTTAACAACCCTAAACATTTGAACTCCACTGTACAATAGAGAGAATCTTCACATTAGTGATTATCTTCAACTGAAGAAGTACCTGCAAACAAGAACAAAAACTATAATACAATTCTCAAGATCACTTGTGTCAAATTGCTCTTTTAATAACCAGCAAGCTACTTTTGTCAGGAAAGCAAAGGAAAATGACCCCACTCGGCCTGAGGGTTTGTTAGGCTACATCAACCATGTTATTTCTGAAGAACAGGAGAAATTACAACTCAAAATACCACACGTACTACAATTATTACACAAAATTAAAAGCATTTTAATGACAAAAATGTTTACAACAACAAATCATGATTAAGGGAAGTGTGACACCTTAAAAAGGTAGTTCAAAAAGTTGCCCTCATCAACTATTCCAGATACGGAGCATCTTTTGGGGATTGGAAGTGGTTCTGGGTGTCCGGCGGATGCTGAACACATCTTTTTTTTGGATGGTGGTGCATAGGAAAGGTCAAGGATGTCATCATGGGGAGCGTGTTGCCTTATATCTTCTAACAGATCCGAAAGGCGATCGGTTACTGAATCTAGAAACGTCCCATCCTTTATGTGGCATGTCAGTTCTGATATCTCCTTTAACAAGGTACCACACTTCTCTCTTTTTTCTGCTTTAGGAGTGGTTAGGATGGTCTCTGAGGGAGCAGCAGGAGACAGACATCTTTCTGGACTGGAGGTGCAGCTCTCTCTCTCTGGACTAGTGTCGTTCGCCTGATTCTTCTTCAAAACCTCTTTGTCTTGAATATCAGCAGGAAGTATACCAGATTGTCCAAGGCAAACCTCGTCAAACGTGAAGAGAGGGTTGTTCCTGTACGCAGCGCTCAGATTCTCCCAACTCCAGCCAGGAACTAAGGTAAAAACAGCACAGAAATGCTGGCATGGGAGAAGATGTCTCTGATAGTCCATGCATGTACATGAAGGCATGTCATCATCTTTTCCAAAGTTCACCTGATGTTTTTCCTGGGAAGTTTGACTCTGAACACTGAAGACGTTCTCTCCAGCAGATGTTGTGTCTCTCTCACTCTAAAGCAGCGATTCTTGGTGCCTTTTCATGATGTGTAGAGCCATAATTCTTGGTCTGTCTCTTACATAACAAGGCACATTTGTGCTATATTTACATGAGCCATTTGAGCATTTGACATTCAATTCAACATATCTGTATATGGAATTTTTTTTTTTTTTTTAGTTAGTTAGTTCAGTTCATGTTCAGTTTTCTAACCATCAAATGAATCTCACAAAAACATATCTAGGTCACATTATTGCTAATATTGCTTTATACCTAATATAGTATCTATACATTATAATAATATGTGATATATTAAACATTATACTAATATATTACTAATCTATTCAATTACCTTTCTCTCTCTCTCTCTCTCTCTCTATATATATACAGGTGCATCTCAATAAATTAGAATGTCGTGGAAAAGTTCATTTATTTCAGTAATTCAACTCAAATTGTGAAACTCGTGTATTAAATAAATTCAATGCACACAGACTGAAGTAGTTTAAGTCTTTGGTTCTTTTAATTGTGATGATTTTGGCTCACATTTAACAAAAACCCACCAATTCACTTCTGAGAATTGGTGGGTTTTTGTTAAATGTGAGCCAAAATCATCACAATTAAAAGAACCAAAGACTTAAACTACTTCAGTCTGTGTGCATTGAATTTATTTAATACACGAGTTTCACAATTTGAGTTGAATTACTGAAATAAATGAACTTTTCCACGACATTCTAATTTATTGAGATGCACCTGTATATATACCAATATTTTTTTCACAAAACAAAACATACATATGTGCGTATATATATGTGTGTGTGTGTGTACATACAGTACATACATATATATATATAAACGCACACACACATACAAATTGCAGTACAGTATTACTGTTTACTACTGTGATTTAATACTTAAAAATACTAATTAAAATATATTTTCTTACATTTTTGACAATGTGTTTTTTTTGGGGGGATAATCACACTAAAAAACTTTCACTATCCAAAAAAACTAAAAGGCTTCACTTTCATTCAGCAAAATGTATTATTTTATTTCTTTATTTAGGCTAGGGGTGAAATATGACTGATGCCAAATGAATTTCTACAACAGTCCAGTTCTTACTTTTGATATGATCTCGGCAGGAAGTTTCTCATAATGGCTACTATTGACTGCAGTTTCGATGTCCCTTGAGGTATGAATGCTTCAGAACATCCTTTTGTCTTTCAACACCTTTATTTTTGAAAGCAGCCACATTCAGGTTCTCATTTCCAAACACATTCACCCACTTCTGCCACACCATTGTCCTTTTTTCTTGTCCACTCCATCCATGCCTTCTCACGGTGAACATCACAGAGGAGCACTTTAGAACCAAAAATGATGCTCACTTGTCAGTTCTGACATTTTAGAACATTTTGGAGAAATTATCTGTTCATTCAGCTCATGACTCAATACAACAGAGTGGAAGACTCTGTTGTATTAAAATAAATCAATAATTTAGCATACAGATGTGATGGCCTTCAACATTTCTAAAATCAAGAACTGACATAGTATTTAAAATATTATGAAATTAATATAATATGAAATAACATTAATCACTCTTGCTTCTATGGCTCGTTCCACTTGGGAGGAAGCCAATAATTTTACTTAGGTCACCTAAAAGTGGTAATTTCAGGTCAGGCAATGATGAAAAATTCAGAATTTAAGGGAACATTGGTGATCCGAAATCAGACTCAGTGCTTTTGTATAAATGCAGTCTAGCAGTGCTGCTATTACATTTGTCATGCCAAATCCTCTGGTCTAGTTTAAATAAAATATTTCAACACTTTTAAACATACCCTTAAACACCTCCTCTAAACAGCACAGCCCTCTTCTTTCCATGTGTTTACCAAGGTCTACAATGTATAACTTGTAAATTACTCATTTTAAAGAGTTTTGAATGTAATAAAAACATTTCTGCAACATAAGACACCAATCAATGTTCAAAGAAAGCCAACATGAAATCCAAACTGACTTTAGTTCTTATTGTGAATGAGTTATTTGTACACATTATTCCAAAGAAAAAAAAATGCATTAACCTCCACTTCTGATACAATGTGCCTTTTTAGGCTGACGACACTAATCCAGTTTTTTGTGCACCCTTCTTAACTTTAAAATACATCATATTACAGAAGCAAAGCTGGTTTTGAATGATATTTTATTTTGACTTTTGTTAACAGCATCTCAATCAGGTGACAATCTTTACCTGTAGATTATGATGGTCTGCACTGGACTTCCTGTTTCCTGCCTTGGCTTTTTTTTTAATGATGTTCCAAATGTCTCTTGATTCCTGCAGGTTCAAGCAGAACAAAATGGTTACAGTACTGTTCAAAAGTTTGGGGTTGGTAAGATTTTGAAATGGTTTTGATTTGAAAGAAGTCTGTTCTGCTCACTAATGCTGCATTTATTTGATCAAAAATACAGTAAAAAAACAGTAATATTACGAAATATTATTACAATTGAAAATAACGGTTTTCTTTTTGAATATACTTTAAATTTGAATTTATTTTTCTGATCAAAGCTGTATTTTCAGCATCATTACTCCAGTCTTCAGTGTCACATGATCCTTCAGAAATCATTTTATAATGCTGATTTGCTGCTCAATAAATATTTTTGATTACAGTTGTGCAGCTTAATGTATTTGTGAAAACTGTCATTGCTAGGATTCTTTGATGAATAGGAAGTTCAAAAGAGCAACATTTATTTGAAATAGGAATCTTTTGTAACATTAGAAACGCCTTTACTGTCACTTTTGATCAATTTAATACATCCTTGCTGAATAAAAGTATTAATTTCATGTCACATTAGTCTGTCATAACTTGTGAGATCAATCCTAAGGCACAAACCTTTCCAAAAATGGGGTGGTTTTGATGTTTTTTAATATCTGGGAAGCTGGCCGCAAACATTTCTTCTCTGCGCACGCGCTTTGGATCTAGTCGTAGTGCTTCTCTAACAGCTGATGACTTCTCTCGTTTCTGATATGGGTTTTCTTCAGTTAAAATACTGTTACAGTTTACAAATGTGTCTGACACTTGCAAAAATGCTGTATGACAAGATGGTCGAATGAGACTTGTTAGGAAAAAATCTCTGATTTACAAGGAAGAAATTAATTGTATCACTTAATGCTTCATGGTGTTAATATATTAGACAATTATTTATATCCAAGTGCAGACAAAAAAGTGTTGTCACAAATATGACTGATCTGACAGAATGTATTAAGTGTGTTATACTCAGGAAACTTCACAATATGAACCACATTTATGGTTGCAGGACAACCCCTTTTTTTGGTTTGCTGCATCAAGCGTCTTGTTTTAAGGCATGAATATTCATGACCTTGTGCCTGAAACAGAAGACACACAGAATAAAAGCCATTTTAACTATAAAAGTTATGTCCAAATATGATAGGACATTTGTGTGAACCTCTTACTTTACTCTCCTGACGTCTTTGTTTGGCTTTGGCATGCTTGTCTCTTCCTTGGTGACATATATATGTCTTTTCCCCAATTATCTTAAAAGGCACACCATTAAAAGAAACAATCTTCACTTCCCATTGTAGCTGTTTTTCCACTGTCAGATCTAAAAACAAAAATCAAAATACAGAAGAATAAGAACTTTGAGTGGAGCTGTATAGTGGATTGTTGTTGCCAAGGTATGCTAACTGGTTGCTAGGGCGTTGCTAGGTGGTTGCTAAAATATTCAAAAGATTAATCATTTATCAAGATATACAGTCCTAGTTATTAGTACGCTGTTGTATGCATAAGTCATAAGTTTTGCGCCAGAAAATATCTAGGGTTAGGTTAGTTCAGATCACTAACTGTGAGTAGTAATAACTGCACAGATAATTAAAATCTATTAAAACATCTAACGTTAGAACTTCAGATATTACAGAATTTTGAAACGTACCATTTTTGCCAAATGCACGATCGCTCTTCAAAACGATAAACTTTGTGTTCGTGTCTTCCTCGTACTGTTGAAGACATGCATTGAAATCTTCCAGAGACTTGAAGGTTTCGACGCTCCCCATTATTTTATTCGGGTTGGAGCGGCAAGATGGTAACCAAGGATGGTAACTTTCACTCTGTGAAAGTCTCGCGAGACCTTAACCACAGCCCTTCGTTGCAAACAGTGTAATCTCGCGATATTTTATTCGCGTAAGCTCCTCTTGTGGGGTCAAATCGTTAAAAATAAAAGCAGCTAATTAATAACCAACTTGCTCAATAATTACAAACACTATTAACCAATTTGCACGGGTAAGGTTATTATGAAGAAGTACTGAGGACGTCAGTCAATGTGCCCTCCTCTCCAGAAGGTGGCGTAGGCGACACACTTGGCTTGATCTGTTAGTGCAGAAGAAGAAAAACAGACAGCAAACGACAATGGTGAGCCAGCATATTTCGCTTCTTCTCTTTTAAAAAAAGTTTATTTTAAATCTTTAATATATGCATATGTATTTGTGGTTTAGAAATTAATTATGCATATTTAGAACTGTTAGACATGTGTCTATATTGACAAATGTGTTTGTTAGGCAGTAAAGCAGCGAAGTTAGCTTGTTGTGTTAGCCAGCGGATAATCACGGTATGATATAAAAAGAAAATAAATGTATGATTAATAATGTCAACACGTTATTCTTATTATATTCACCTATTATTAAACATTGGTACTGGTATTAAAGAAAAATTTGATAAATGGATGTGTCATACAAATATATAATGAAACAAATAAGATGAATTATTCTAAAACAGTTTACAAATGTTATTACCTTTTTGAATGTAAATGAACCCTTTTGTACTATATATGTGTTATCTATCTATCTATCTATCTATCTATCTATTTCTCTCTCTGTATTTATATAGATAGATGTATTGAATTATTGTGTCATAAATTCATGAAACATGAAGCAAAATACTAAATATAATCAGTTCATAAGTCAGTGTAGGTGATAGACATCATCAAAACATCAGGTTAAACGAATGTTTGATTTTTACAGGGTCAAAGTCAGAGTGGAGGACAAGGACCTGGTGGAGGGAAGAAAGATGACAAAGTGAGTATTTATCTCTCACACACACACACACACAAAACCTCACTACTAAGTAATATTATTTAAAAAAAAACATGTACGAATCTCTGAAGTGATTGATCTTAGAGAAATTTAGCAGTTAAAATGGACAAATTTACTGTACTGATTATTAATTTCTGTGCATTGAATTTCAGGATAAGAAAAAGAAGTATGAGCCTCCCATTCCCACAAGAGTTGGGAAAAGGAAGAAGAAAGTGAAGGGACCAGATGCTGCTAGCAAACTCCCCCTGGGTAAAATAAACATCATTATACCAAACCTTTCGAGAGGCTGTTACATAGATAGTAGTGATGCATAAAATCATGAGCTGTCATTGTCTCTTCCTTCCTCAGTCACTCCGCACACACAGTGCAGACTGAAACTCCTCAAACAAGAGAGAATTAAAGACTATCTGCTGATGGAGGAGGAGTTCATCAGGAACCAGGAGCAGATGAAACCCCTGGAGGAGAAACAAGAGGTGAGCACATTATTGTGTCATAATTTTATATGATATAAAATAAATGTTTTCGATTTGTATAATTAACATTGTTTTTATTTTGAATCAGAAGAACCATAGTTTGGTTCAAAGCCCTTCATCATGTTTTGTTTACAGGAGGAGAGATCTAAAGTGGATGATCTCAGAGGGACGCCCATGTCTGTGGGAACTCTGGAGGAGATCATTGACGATAATCACGCCATTGTGTCGACATCAGTGGGCTCGGAACATTATGTCAGTATTCTGTCATTTGTAGATAAAGACCTTCTAGAGCCCGGCTGCTCGGTGTTACTGAACCACAAGGTTAGTGAGCCTCGAAAATAACATAACAGACCTTAAGATAAACTGGAAGATAAATAGACATTAATATTGACTCACTTGACGTAATTTTACTACAGAAGTCAATTTTATTCCTGAATTTTGAATGTTTTTGTTAGAGTTGTCAATAATAACGTTATTAAATTATTTTATTAATTTATGTATTATAATATGTATTCAATATGAATTATAGGAATTATGTTTTGTTATTAATTTATGTAAATGTTTGCAGGTTCATGCCGTGATCGGGGTGCTGATGGATGACACAGACCCTCTGGTGACTGTAATGAAAGTAGAGAAAGCCCCGCAAGAGACATATGCAGACATCGGAGGTCTGGACAACCAGATTCAAGAGATCAAGGTAATAGATTAGTTTCCATAAAATTAATTTAATTTCAAAGTGGCAAAAAAAAAATGCCAAAAAGATGCAAAGATTTTGATTGGTTTATAAAAATAGGACATACATTGTATTCCTTAAAATAAATATATTAATTTATATTTATTTCAATATTATTTTATTTCTTATTGGCAGTTTTTCTCTGTCTACTTGTCCTTGATTATGTCAGCTGTTTAATTCAATTTAATTCAGAAGCAGATGCAGTCTATACATTTTGATGAAATGTGTTTTTTCTTCTTCTTTAGAATTACATACACTGATGATATCCTGCACAAGAACATTAATCAGGACATTGCATGAAATCAAAATGAATTCTAAGGCATGTTTGACCTTGTGCATTTCATCTTTTAGGAGTCTGTGGAGCTTCCCCTCACCCATCCAGAATATTATGAAGAGATGGGAATAAAGCCGCCTAAAGGGGTCATTCTGTATGGTGCACCGGGAACGGGTCAGTCTGAGGAGTCTTAAAAACCAATTTGCGTCTGTATGTTGTCATTTTCTTAGCATATGGTTTGTGTTGATGTTATGTTTTGCTGGTGTGCAGGCAAAACTCTTCTGGCGAAGGCGGTGGCAAACCAGACGTCTGCCACCTTCCTGAGGGTGGTGGGCTCAGAGCTTATTCAGAAATACCTGGGTGATGGTCCCAAACTGGTGCGAGAGCTCTTCAGAGTGGCTGAGGAACATGCTCCGTCCATTGTCTTTATAGATGAGATTGACGCTATCGGCACAAAGAGGTGAGTATGAAGTAGGGATGCACTGATACCACTTTTTCCAGTACTCGCCCGATACCGATACTTTTATTTTTGGTACTTACCGATACCGAGTACCGATACCAATATTTTATTGCATTTGTACATTTTTAAAATATTGGGTACAGAAACCAAAAGAGTATGTATAATGTTAGTTGGTTAACTTCATTTATCAAATAGATACAGTCAAACCAAAATGTAATGGCATTGATCGCATGCTGTGTGGTATCGGCGTTTGGTATCGGGGCATTTTAACGAGTACGAGTACAGGAGACCAGTATCGGGCCCGATACCGATACCAGTATCGGTATCTGTGCATCCCTAGTATGAAGGGTTTTGCTCACCAAGGCTGCATTTGTTTGATCAAAAATACAGTAAAGATGATAAAGACCAAACTCAATATGCTCCTCTTCATTATTAAAACATACATAACTAATTTGTGCAGGCAAGCAGGTGAGCCCAGAATAAATGCAACACGCAGTTTCGCATTAAGCGTTTTGCCATATAGAATAAAATGTCTATTGTCTTTGTCCATTAAGCTATATTATGTTTTATTTATAATGATTTTCTATGGGAGGAAAATGTTTAACATGCAATTTAACGCATTGCGTTCTGGGCTCGTCTGCTTGCCTGTACGGAGTTGATCCTTTTAATAGGCCTATCACATAATTTCATAATGCACGTTCATATCTGCTGGTCTGTACTTTGCATCAACAACAAGACTTATAGGCTACTGAATTGTCTTTATCATCTTAGTCCATTATTATGCCACATTAAGCGTTTTGCTGTATAGGAGGACAAGTGAAAATTTGCGCATTATGTTCATGGCCATCTGCTTGCCTTGTAGTACATTAAATAATAACTATCGAATTTGATCTTTTAATTGCACTTAATGTATCTTAATACATTAAGCCATATTAAGTGTTTATGGTTTTCTACGGGAGGAAAACGCTTAACGAGAGACTTTGCACATTGCGTTCATATTCTGCTGTTCTGTGGCCACGGATTTGCGTGTCTTGCTTTTTCTTGCAGGACCCTGTATGTTATAGTACTAAATTAGTTTTAATCATTTAATCACCATCACAGCGTCTTGTCTCCATTGGCAACACGCACGATTTGTGTCGATTGCAAGTGACGTCACAGGTAGCGGAGAGGGCAAGTGGCGATTGCAAGTGACATTGTAATTTAGTTTCTTTTTTCTTGTCTTCATCACCTGTTGTAAAATGTTGAGAGATTCAAACAAAAACAAAAAATCAATAAATAGAACAAAATAAAAAAGACTGCAAGTGACGTCACTTGCGGAAGCGCAAGTGTCTGAGAGTGCAAGTGCAAGTCTGCAGCCAGACCCTTTTGGGTTTTGGCAGCAAAAGAGGGACCAACACAATATTAGGAAGGTGGTCATAATGTTATGCCTGATCGGTGCATATGTATGTAGTTATAGAACAAACTAATTAAAATTCTAAATATTTTAAATGTATTATTTACACAATACTTTTACTTTTTTTTAAATTTACACATTACATACACTTATTTACCCAATATTCACTCATAATTCACAAAATAAAACCAAAGCTGTGGGTAGATTTTTAGACTAACACTGACAAAATGTATGCTAAGCTATATACTAGCTATGCGAGATATAATTCCACTATAAAAAAAAAACAACAACATTTCTCTGTGACCCCAGGTGTGTGTATAACGGGTACAGACTAGATTGTTTTTATTATAAACAGCGATAAACACTGACTTTTGGATGTTGTTTCTCTGCAGGTATGAATCTAATTCAGGAGGAGAGCGTGAGATCCAGAGAACAATGCTGGAGCTGTTAAACCAGTTGGATGGATTTGACTCGCGCGGAGACGTTAAAGTCATCATGGCTACTAATAGGATTGAGACACTTGACCCAGCTCTCATTAGACCAGGTGAATTAGTCAGCTTACCATGTTTTTTTCTGGTGTGCGTTTCACATGCTAATTGAATCAAAGTGGACTCACTGGCCAGACACAAACGTCTGATGTCACAAACATTAGTGTGAGAGTTTCCTTTGTTTTAAAGTGCACATAATTGGATGAAGCACATTACTTTGTAGACTAAAATTAGGTGTTTCCTTTTTGTGATTCCACAGGTAGAATCGATCGTAAGATTGAGTTCCCACTGCCGGATGAGAAGACCAAGCGCAGAATCTTTCAGATCCACACCAGCAGGATGACGGTAGCAGGTGACGTGACTTTGGACGACCTCATCCTGGCTAAAGAGGACCTCTCCGGTGCTGATATCAAGGTAGCATCAAAGGGCCATTTAATTAAATAGATGCATAATCTTATGCAATTTGATTACACAGAAAAACATTGTCTTGCAGAACAAGGTAATGTGGTTCATTTGACCTTGTCTGACTAATTTACAATTTTAATTTAGGTTTAATGGACCCCAAAAATGAACATTCCGCCATTATTTATTCACCCTAATGTTGTTCAAACCTGTATATGACGATTGTTGCTAAACAAATAGTTTTAGTTCCCATTGGCACCCATTGTATTTGTTTGTCCCTACAATAGAAGTCAATGGGAACCAAAGCTGTTTGGTTACCAACATTCTTCAAAATGTCTTTTTGTGTTGCACCGAAGAAAGTCATACAGGTTTAGAGCAACATTAGAGTGAGTAAACAATGGAAGAATTTTCATTTTTGGTTGGACTATCCCTTCAGTGCCTCAAATATTAATTACAACATGAACAAAGGTCATGAATGATTGAACAAATTTGTATATGCACTTCATTGTATTTAATAGTGATTTTATATGTTTTTCTTCCAGGCCATTTGCACAGAGGCAGGGCTGATGGCTCTGAGGGAACGGAGAATGAAAGTTACTAATGAAGACTTCAAAAAGTCTAAAGAGAACGTCCTGTACAAGAAGCAGGAGGGGACACCGGAGGGGCTCTACCTTTAACATGTCATTATACAGTCTTACACTTTTTTTTTTTGTTTGTTAAACATTAACTATTAATTCCTGACTTAACCCTCTGTTGTTCGTTTGTGCTCAATGCCAGTTAAATATTTCAGTTCACTGAGTTTCTCTGAGCCTTTCCTGAATTCTCTGACGATTAAAGCCTGAGATCTACCTGTCATTGGTTTGGGTTTGGATTACTATTTTGTGGAACATTTCAGACCTATTTTCTACTGATTAACTTAAATTATTACAGAATAATTACAGAGGCCGAAAATTAATTTTCAGTTTGGGCTGAAATAGTTTTGGAAGGTCGAAATCATTGGCTGTAAACTTCACGTTTAATCAATAGTATCAATAGTGTCTGTTTCCTGCACACAACATAAAAGTTACAAAAGGTAAGCATGTCAGCTGTGAGATGCAGGGCTGATAATATAGATTTTTAGTTTTTAATATACTCTCATTTTGATGATATATGACCTTTTATAATCTGTGCCTTTTTTCAGTTGATGTGTAAACAAAACTTTACTAAACCGCACGCCTGGCATCCAATAACTGCAGTGAGCTTGTTTCTTTGTTGTTGTTTTTTTTTATAAGAAACAAAGAATAAGCTTTCAAATTTTGTCAGTTTTATAATGAAATTTAAACAACAAATGTCAATTTTGATGCCATTAAATGTGGCGTGAGATTCAAACGGCAGTCAACCGATCATCTCTTCCTCTTTACTACTAGTTTTAACGTGAAATGAATATGACTGAATATCCAAAGTATGTTGAAGGAAACTACAACTTTATGAAATGTATCAAGTAATCGCTTAATGAGAGTTTTAACTGCAGAATTACGTCAATAAAACCGCTTCTAATCAATTGTCACGCAACTTTACCTATACCTCAGGAAAGCAATGTAATGTTCATAGCTCGTTAGCTAGAAATTTTTTTTAAATAACAACAGAGGAGCATTTTACTAAATATATACAATAGATTACATATTATATTTTTACTTAACCTGTTGTCTTCATTATGTCTGGAAAACTGTCATAAGGCAGGTTTCATTACAGCCACAGCTGAAATGTTTACAGGGATATCCTGTTTTACACAGTTTATAATTTCCCCTGGGTTAGTCATTAAAAAAATAGTTTAGGTTTTGAGACTTCACACTGTAAATCATTAAAACCTGGATTCATGTTCGCATTTGTATATTTATGGCCTATTAATTGATTTGTTGAAGACTACAACATAATTACATATTTCTCTTAAAGGGATAGTTCCCTCAAAAATGAAAATTGAGAAGTTGAAAACCTGAAACGTTTGTGTAACACAAAAGAAAATACTTCGAAGAATGTTTATAATCAAACAGTTGCTGGTTCCCATTTTTATTTTTTCTATTTTTTTTCTCCATACCAAGGAAGTCAATGGGGACCAGCAACTATTTGGTTACCCACATTCTTCAAAAATAACGTCTTTGTGTTCAGTACAAGAAAGAAACTCATACAGGTATGGAACAAACATTAGGCTACATTTTGAGATATAAACTGAAATCTGCCCCCGCTATAAAAAAGCACATTGACTGGAGAAGTAATAGAAATTCACTCGTCAAATGTGGCAGAAACCCTGTACAAAGTGTACACTAGTTAATGAAGCATGCATGCATTGTTTGAGCAGGTTCTGTATTGCCAAACAACTCACCATGATATTCTAGCAGCATATTGTTTGACTTGTAATGCTTTGGCATGACTGTTCTGGTTTTTCAAAATAACCTTTCAGGGTTGATGTGTAGTCTAGAAAGTTATCATTTAAATTGCAAATAGACAAGGTATAGCAATGAATTTGCTATTGCAACATCCTTACATAAAACAGCTGCAATGAGCATTTCTCATATGAGCATGTGTAGTTTGTATGTAGGAAATCACACATTTTGTTTTGTTTTGAAGTTTTATAATAGTTTCATAGTTGGACATTCAAAACACTTAGGTCTTCAATATCACCAAGTTTGGTCTCCACCTTATATATCAAATATACCATAGTGTAGTAGAACTATCACATAATTTAAAAAAGAAAATAAAACATGAGGATGTGAGAAGGACCGGACACAAATACAAGAGGTGATGAGATGAAAACAGGGAAAAACAAAGCAGTTAACCGGTTATATTAGCACTGCAAAAACACTCCACAGATCTCTCGTAATGTTCACTTTGGTCTACATCAAGTCTTTGAATGTGATGACAGAGTTTTGGAAACCCGAGTGGAAAAAAAAAACATGCACTGAAAAATCTGTGGCAGACATTTTACAAAAGACAAACGACACACACAAATACACAACTGAAAGAGTGAACGGACCACATTGAAAAAAGCTGAAATAATGTTCCCTTCCAAAAAGGGCATGAAATCTCATCCAACGGACATAGTAAACTGACACATGCCTTTTTCTTTGCAGCGTAGTTCAAAGATGGGACGACAAGAGACGGCAATGTGAGTGGAAAAGCATTCATTTCTATGGCTCACAAACTATTATTCAGATAAATACAGAAAATCTGTTAGAAATCGAGTTAAAATGTCCACTTGCGTTCTCCTCGTAACGGCGGCTTTATTTAGAAAAGCAATCGTCACAGTCATACGTGTGATTCGTAGATAATGCTCGTTTTCAAACATATAGTGAATGATGTTTTAGTAATCTCAGTCTAGTCACGCTACACAAATAGAAATAGACATCTGCGTCGGTTCTGTTACAAACTGAAACCGGACGTTTTAAAAAGGGTGCTTAAATTGCTGCAATTTACCTATTTAAATATCTTTTTCTCGCCTACTCCTTCCTCCTCTTTTTCTTAAATCACTACAAGCATTGAAACAGCAAATTAAAAACAACACAAACGAAAGCAAAGAACATACTCTGTTAAGACAAATACAATCATGATTGCATTCCTTTATTTTGCAACAAACCCAAATTAATTGTCGTATTAGGGACAAAAACCAAAAAGGAAAGCTCGGGTTTGTCTTTCGGTGTGTGTTTGTGTGTTTCTGTGTGTCGGGGAACGCAAGAGGGCCGTGTTGTAGTGTCAAGTAATGCCGACTGTTCTTCACTCGTCTTCGTCCTCCTCTTCCTCCTCTCCGTCGGAGAGAGTTGGACAAGCGGCAAGCTGCCGGTAACCGTCCAGCCACTTCTCCACCATCTGAGTGACAAGCGGGTGGTTCCGCCTCCTGGAGCTCTTCTGCATGGCCACCAGAACCCCGCCCTCCGTAACACAGCAGTCCATCCACTGCCGCAGCATCCGCTCCTGCTGCTCCTCCGTCCCCATCTGATGGACATGCACAGTAACCAATCAGAGAACACGTCAACTTACATCAACAACAGCTTACAAAAACATATATTTTCCATTCAGTACAGAAAGGGGGCGATAAAAACAGTTATGCCAATTACATTTTTTCTTGGCAGCAAAAACAGTATGGTGTTGAGCTTTCAGGATTTTCAAAAAAATAATATTCAGATTATAGAATGAACTGTTTGAAATCAAAAAGTAGATATGCTTATTATTGAATGGTTAAGGCAAGACACCACAGGCAACACCATTGTTTTTTCATACGCTGGTCAATTTAAAGATTTTGGGCTATTTTGCTTCCATAATTGTCCTCTTTCAGACTAGTGAAAAAAAAAACATCCAAAATACACAAGTGTTTATTTTATTACACTTTTGCCTCTGTAGATTTAAATGACAATCAGTGCTATTTTTGTTGTGCATTTTTGACATTTTTAGTAGTTTTTTTTTTGGTAACACTTTACAATAAGGTTCCATTTGTTAAAATTATTTGACAACATTAGTTAACAAACTAATAATGAAAAATAATTTTAAAGCATTTATTAATCTTATTAACGTTGATTCCAACATTTAAATCAAAAGTATCTATTAATGTTATTTAATGGACCAGAGCTAACATGGACTAACAATGAACAGCTGTACTTTTACATTTACATTTAGTAATTTAGCAGACGCTTTTATCCAAAGCGACTTACAAATGAGGACAATAAAAGCAGTCAAAACTAACAAAAGAGCAACAATATATAAGTGCAAATGACAAGTCTCGGTTCGCCTAACACAGTACACGTAGCAAGGTGTGTGTATATATATCAAAATACGCAAATGACTTCAAATCACCACACATCACGTCTGTCTATAAGCGAGCTGCACGCTGCACAGTTGACACAGGAATTGTCACTTGCACAATCGAGGCAGTGTCACATCGTCACTAAAGTTTATAAATTGCATTACTTTTTAATTCTTGCCTGTGTTTAACCATCCAGCGCTCGCGCGCTCTCCTGGAAACCGTGCGCTCATGCACACTCGCAGCGCACACACATAATGCCAGGTTCACATTACTCCGTTTGCAGTGCATACGTGGTGCGTATTTTTTTCCGCGCTCATGTTAAAAGATTAAAGCGTTCACTGCACACAGCTGTGGCCCGGCAGTGCATTCAGGAGCGGTGCGTCTGCACCTCAGCAGTGCAGAGATCGTTTCCACACCGAGTCTATTGCTGCAGAAGTAAATGCAAAAGTAAAAAGCATTGAATAATGTGTTGCTTATATTTATTGTGTTTAAACATGTCTGTGAAAGATTGTATTACTGTACGGTGTAAAAGAAAAGAATCGCAATGCTGAAAAGCATTTCCAGTGACAATGTTTAAATTTGAAATCAAAATAATGGATAAATGTTGTGCTTGTGATAAACAGCCACGGATCAGTAATGGACTCTTCTGTGAAAGCACAGTCCGTGCTGCTTCCTCTCTCACAAGATCGGTATCGGTGATCGGATCGGCAGATACTGCTTTCTGTGATCAGTGATCGGCCTCAAAAACCCTGATCGGAGCACCCCTAATATATATATATATATATATATATATTATACACACACACACACAAAGAAAAACAAGTAGAAAGAATAGAAAAAATAGAAAGCTAGTGTTTTTTCTTAAATAAAAAAAGAAGATAAATAGATAAAAGTATAATTAAAATAGAATAGAAAGTGCTAGAGTTAGAGGTTCAAATAAAATATATTACCAATTTTTAATAACTAACGTTAACTAAGATTAATTACTGCTGTAACAAATGTACTGCTTATTGTTAGTTAATGCAAAGTTAACAAATGAAACCTTACTGTAAAGTGTTACAATTTTTTAATGTGTCTGTATAGTTTATATTCATTTTTATTTCAGTTTTAGTCATTTTAGTACATTAAGTTACACTAAATTAAAAAAAGAAATGCTTTTCTATATTATTTTATTCCGGTAAACGTTTATTTAAAGTAACAATTTTTTTTGTATGGTTTTAGTTTTAAATGTAGTTTTCATTAACTGTAATAACTGTTTTCTCCATTTTCTCAAATGTTTTCTGAAATTTCCACTTCAGTAGCACTTGCACTTACATCAAACTTTACAGTTTATTTCTACCTATATTCTGAAGATTTTTACAAAAGGGTTTGTTTATATATCATTCACATGATTTATATAACATTTTATTCCTAAAAACATTATGAAAATGTTCTTTTTTTTTGGCCGTTGACAGTATTTTCTGATTATTTATGGAGTGAAAAAAAGAGATATCCAAAATATCCCCTCTCGGAAAAAAAACTTTAATATGTCAACAAAATGAAACAAGAATTTTGGCTTTATCAAAGATTCAGATTTCTGTTCTGGAAATATATGCAAATTAGCACAAACTTAATTAGTCAATGCATCATTTGCATATTTACACACAACATTTTAGAAAACTTGTAATGCAAAACAATTGTCTTAATGTATTATGATTAATCAACTGGGGAAAATATCTGTTAGTTAAATGTTTTACCATATTCACCTGTGATGTCTTAAATATAAATAAAAAACGGCTACAAAACAACCCAGCCTCCACACAAAATAAAAAAGACAATCCATTTGTATATATTTTTTTCACACTGCAAATTCTGTTGTAGTGTAAACAGGCCTTAAACCCTCATAAATATTCCTGCTCTACAGAGTGTTTTGATGTCAGCAGAGCTGTTCTCACCTCTTGTGCTGACAGAAAGTGAATGTGCAACAGCTTTCGTTCGCTGTCAACCAGCGGCAGGAAAGTGACCGTGACATCGTCGTCTGTGTTCAAGTTGGCACCCGCGCCTCGATTATCGTAGCCATCGTTCTCCATGGCAACCAAGGCGGAAAAGTGTCCGCGAGTATAACCCAGGGCGATAGGGCTCTTCCAGCAGAAACTCTGCTCCCATAACAGAGGCAGGTATACACCTACAAGATAACAGCCAAAGCAAACAGTAATTACAGAAACGCTGTGTGACTGACCCTAAAAACCAACACTGTGTTTGAAGTCAGCAGAGTGTTGACAGAGATATATGGATTGTTTCTGCGGGCTCTTTCGTCATTGTAGCAGCAGTAACAGCCTGTCAGCGGCAGATATAATAGATCACACATTTCTTGGTCGACGTGGCCAAACAGCCCAGAGAATAATGCTAATGTGCTTACACTAATCATCCCTGTAAATACTGATAAAATGAATATAATCGTCAGATATATGCAGTGACAAGCTCTTTATAATTAAATCAACACTTCGGCCAAGTCAATTATTCGGAAGAGATTTGGCCATTTGTTGACTTTTTAGATTTAGATTTTTTGTAGCTGACAACTGCACCTATTTTTGTGTTTTACAGAAGGATAATACATATATTCTGTTTCTAAATCTTTTTTTGAGTAAACCTTCCTTGCATAAAAACCTTTTATATAAATGTATGAAATATGAATATATCAATTATATATCACATTTTAATTTATATATACAGTACACACTACCACTCAAAAGTTTGGGATTGGTGCGATTTTATTAAGAAATCTCTTTTGCTCGCCAGCAGAAGAGCAGCATTTATTTGATGAAAAATACAGTAAAAACTGTGCATTATTACAATTTAAAAGAACTGATTTCTATTTGAATATATTTTCAAACTGAATTTATTCCTGTGATGTCAAAGCTGAATTTTCAGCAGCAATTACTCCAGTCTTCAGCGTCACATGATCCTTCAGGAATCATTCTAATAATTTGCTGCAAAAGAAACTTTTTATTACCATGTTGAAAACACTTATGCCACTTAATATTTTTGTGGAAACAGTGATACACATTTTCCAGGATGACTAAAAAGTTCAAAAGAGCAGCATTAAAAAAAAAAATTCTATATTCTATATATTATATAAAATTATATATTATATATATATACACACACACAATAAAACATACTGACTTTTGAATAGTAGTGTATATACAGTATCTATGTCTATATCTATCTGTTTATATAGATAGTGATCATAGGCCAATCTGTCCTTCTAGATCTGAGAAGCAGCCATTGCAAAACAAGCAAACCAAATAAAATTGAAATATCTACACACTAGCGTAGCACACTTAAAAACAGCTCACCCTGAAAGCGCGTGTATCCCAGCGTCTCTCCTCTGAAGCTCTTGTAATATTTCACACCGTACACTATGATAGGCCTCCGAAGGATGTGTGCCAAGACAAACACGTGTGTCTGCTCTAAACTCGCACCCGGCTGCAGGAAGATGACACAAGAACAGAGACAGAGACAGAGAGAGAGAGCAAGAGAACCACAATAAATTGTTAAAACAATTTGTTTGTTTTACTAGGGAAACCTCAATGCTATGTTTCCCCAAACGCATCAGAATATTTCATTATAAGAAAAAGAATTCAACATGAAACAGCATATGCAACTCATTTTACTTTCATAATTTGACATATGTGACCCTGGACCAAAAAAACAGTCATAAGGGTCAATTTTTTGATCCATTCAAAGCAGCCAAAAAGAAAAACTGTTCAGAGTTGGAGTAAATGGCTACATCTTGATAAAAGCATATGAAGAAAATCATTTTGTTTCTTTGGAATAACACGCACTGTTGAATCATTCACAATAAGAAAAATGTGTTTTCTTTTCTGAAAGTAAATATAGTCAGTTTTGATGCCATGTTGACAAAATCATTTATAGATCTGTATGGAAACAACCAACTAATGGAAACAGTGCTATAAAAAGTGCTCATTGCTCAGACATCTGTTCAGCCCTCATCCTCTCGGGTGGGATGTGTGTCTGCATGTGTGATTCTGTATGAGTCAACTGCAGCTATCTCAGTAGGTGGTGAGATCCGAATGTTTTCTCATCTGGTTGCTTACCTGACTGGCTAATGACAGTATAAAGGCCCAGTCCTCCTGCCACTGCTCCTCCCGCAGAGAAAAATGCAAACCAAAGCTCTGGGAATACCAGGACTCCCACTCTTTCCAGCGCGTGTAGAACCTGGAAAACACACGCATTATATCCGTGATAAAATACACCGATGCAATTAGACTGATGTGAATAAACCCAGATGCAATTAAGCAAAGATAACAACAATGACTAGATCTGCTGAAGAAAACGTGCGGTGCCACCTTTGCAAAACAATACTAGCGTGTTCTGGGTAGTTAACATGACTCAGGGTCATTACAGTTAACTAAAACAGAGTTTCTGCAGGTTTTATGAAGGTAAATATAAGAATTTGTATGACCTTTTTAAGACCAAGCAAAGAATAAATTGACTGGAAGACAATACACCAATAAAGTCTCTAAATGTAAATGTCTTGAGTTAGCATCACTTCAAAGTTTGAAAATACAACTTCCAACAGATCTCCATTACTTTTTAATTTATTTTACAAAAAAATAAGAAGCTTATGCCTTGAATACATCTGCTCTCCCAAACAGTAAATTATAATAATAACTTATACTGTAACTTCTGTTCACACTGCAAAAGTGTTGTTCTTCCTCAGTATTTTTGTCTTGTTTTACAGTTCAAATGTCTAAAGATTCTTCAATCAAGATACATTTACTGGAGAAGCAAAAGAACTGGTCTAGTTTTATGAGAAATTAATCAAAATGAAGCGAGTTTATGATTAAAACGAGAACAAATATCTGCCAACGGCCTCAGACAAATCAACTTAATTCAAAGGAAAAAACACCCCATTGAGAGATACTTGTTAACTCATTTAATTTTGTTAAATTTTTTAGAAAACAAGACTTAAGACATATATTTAATTTGCATCTCAAGTGAATGTATCTCGATTTAAGAATGTTTAGATATTTGTATCGTAAAACAAATTAAAAATACTTGGGAAGATATTAATTTTTTTGCAGTGCATGCAACATTTAATGCCATGTCTTTATGAATTTAAGGCTTTCAGCTCCAATTTAAACTTAATTTGTGAAAACATTAAGAATTCAAAACTAAGACTAATTAAGACCTTTTTAAGACCTGCAGAACCCATGAAAAAACCTTTCATTACTTGAAATAAAATAAACGTTGACTTAAAATATATATAAAAAAAAATCTTATTTCAGCTAGTTGCCAATGTAACATTTTCATTTAGTTTGTGAACTTGAGTTAGCTTGTTTAGTTAACTTGATGTACTAAAATAACAAACTAAAACTGAAATTAAAATGAATAAATACGATACAAATATACTTAGAAATTAATAGAAATGGCAAAACACAAAATTATTAAAAGTTGAACCTAAATTAAAATATATATACAGTGGGTACGGAAAGTATTCAGACCCCCTTAAATTTTTCAAAATGAATTCAAAGTATTAATAAAAACTCTAATAGTATCTAAATACTATTATATACAGTTGAAGACAAAATTATTAGCCCTCCTATGAAATTTCAGTTCAGATATTTCCCAAGTGATGTTTAACAGAGCAAGGAAATTTTAACACAGTATTTCTTATTATATTTTTAATCCGGAGAAAGCCTTATTTATTTAAATTTGCTTGGAATAAAATAATTATTTAAAAAAAAATTTTTTTTCTAAGGTCAATATTATTAGCCCCCTTTTAAGAAATGATCTGATTGGCTATGGAACAAACCACTGTTGTCAAATGACTTGTCTAACTAACCTAACTTGCCTAATTAACCTAATTAATCCTCTAAGCCTTTAAATTGCACTGTAAGCTGAGGATTAGTATCTTTCAAAACACCTAGTAAAATAATATGCACTGTCATCATGGCAAAGACAAAAAAAATTTGTTTAGACTTGAGAAAAAGAATTGTCAATGCTCACAAAGAAGGAGAAGCATATACACGTTTATCAAAGCGTTTTCAAGTGTCAAGAACAGCTGTGAGAAGTATTATCAAGAAGTTTGAAGAGACCCACACAGTGGAGAACAGAGGCAGGAAGTGAAAGATTTC
>NW_015664016.1:302047-315685 GCF_001515625.1 Sinocyclocheilus rhinocerous
ATACTAGAAACGTGTCCTTTGGTCAGATGAGACAAAAGTAGAGCTCTTTGGCCATAGAGATGTTGCCTATGTTTGGAGTAAGAAGGGACAGGTGCTCAACCCAAAGAACACCGTCTCCAGAGTGAAACATGGCAGTGGGAGTATAATGCTGTGGGGATGTTTCAGTGCGTTTGGAACTGGGAATCTCATCAGGGTCAAAGGAATCATGAAAACGGAAGACTACGAGAAGATTTTAAAAGACAACCTCAGGCAACAAAAGATGGTTTGGGTCGACGTTTTGTCTTCCAGCATGATAGCGACTCAAAGCATACCTCATTTCTGGTGTAGAACTACCTCCAAATGAGCAAAGTGAACGTCCTTGACTGGCCTGCACAAAGCCCAGACTTGAATCCAACAGAAAATCTGTGGGGCTCACTGAAGACCAGAGTCCGTGCCAGGAGACCAACAAATCTGGAGGAGCTTGAGAGATTAGCTAAGGAGGAATGGACTGCGACTCCTCAGGAGACATGCCTGAAACTTGTTGAGAACTACAACAAAAGACTAAAGGCTGTTATCAAGCAAAAGGGATACACCATTGACTATTAACATCAGAGGGCTAATAATTTTGGCCTGTAGACTTTTTTATTCTTGGTTATGATTTTGTTTCTATTTATATTAAAAACATTCCAAGCTTCCTAAATAAACGATTATGTTTAGAAATGCTGTGTTGAAAAAATCTTCTCAAAGAGCACTCGGGAATTATTTAAATAATAATGAAATATTTTATAGGGGGCTAATAATTTTGTCTTCAACTGTAAATCTCAAAATTCACGTGTTATTCTATTAATGTCCAGTCTTACCAGTGAGAGCAGTCGTGTAAGCTATCGTTGAGGCTTTTTCTCAGGACAGAGTCTTTGTCATAAATCCCCCATGTGGCCTGTAACACTGAATCCAGAAGGCAATCTCCAGCGGTTCGGTTCCACAGAGCATACAGCCGGCTGTCCAGACGCGTGCCCAGCTCCAGAGACCAGTTAATGATGGGAGACTCCTCTTCCAGCTCTGAACACCACAATAAATCAGTTTCTCAATGCGTTTCTTTGCACATCCAGTGATACATTTTGTTACTGCTAGCTGCACGCTGCTCTTCAGGGATGCAACAGAAATAGACCAGCTAAGGCATTTTCTAGATCAGATTCTTCTCAACTGGTGGGTCACGACCCAAAAACAGGCCATGGGTTTGTTCTGATACTAAATGCAAATAACAAAATTCAACTAACTGTATAATTGGGACTGCAAAATCAAATAGGCTGATTAATTTTTAAAAGGTGGGACAAAATGCCTCCCATATCTTTTGATGTTGATTTCAAAGGCTGTGCCCCTAAACTTGGCACAATTTTACTGTTAACTTGGAAGAAGCTAGTTATATTAGATGTCAATGTGGACAGGTTGCGTGACATTTTTTAAAACTATGAACACAATTATGCAAGGTAAAAGGAAATACAACCCCTATGCATTAAATACGGGTTTACTTGCAAACAAGGCCAACGTTGTGCCGACCATAGTTTACCATCAAAATATCCAATGTCCTGAAGTAGAACTAGTTGAGGAACTCAATGTTTTAATGTGCTGCTCATTATTTTCTGGTTTAAAGCATAAAATAAATGCTAAAACGTCACGTTACCTTTTTGTACATCTCGATCCAGGACCTCGTCGAAGAGTTTTTCTTGAACATTTGGGGGAAGGTCTTCAATATCTACAAAAGAAGAACAAAAATGGGACACATTATGGATTTTTCTTCCACTTTTACACAATGTTCATTACAAGGTATATATCACGTCATATTTTAGGTCACTTTTTGCATAAATACATTTCACACCCTATTTATTTATGTATACTCACTTTCATGAGGGTTATTATAGTTAACTAAAACCATAAAAAATGTTCATTATTTGAAATAAAATAAACTTCAACTGAAATAAAATGAAATGAAATATTTAAAAAATCGGACATTTCTTATTTGGTTTAACACGATGTACTAAAATAACTAAAACTGAAATAAAAATGTATTTAAAAAAAAAATTATACAGACATATTTAAAAAATAATAATAAAAGTGAAAGCTTTAACCTAAATTAAAATGAAAACAGAAAATATAATTATAAACTAACTCAAAATAACAATAAAAATAATTATATTATCTCAAAGATACTAAAACAACATTGCTTTTCATTATGTTTATATTTATTGGTTGCAACATTTCATGATGTATTCAATTATTTCATGATATTTTATGTTGTCCGTCATATTTTATGTCAAGGTGAATTTCAATTCATATTCCATGATGTTTTACATTTTAAGACTTATTTGATGTTATATTTACATTTCATTCTACGGCTTCTGTGGTTTATTTAATAATTTCATTATATATATATTTATTTATTTAATTTAGTATGATATATCCCTTCATAACGAAGAACTAAATTGCAATGTTTCTGGTAGCAAGATCCCTTGATTAACATCTTAAGTGGATTTTAAGGTAAACGTTATTTTAGTATCATTAGTATTTTCTTTTCTTTTTTATTTCATAACTTTTATTTTAATTTAGTTCAAGTTTATTTTATTTCAAGAAACAGAAATTGTTTCATGGTTTCAGTTTTAGTTAACTTTAATAACCCTGGTTGAAATATCACAGACAACCGGCCCACTTGGAATAGGTTTTTGTGACTCATGTGGTCTGAATGCGTGAGAACCTGCGGCAGAAGGGAAATGTTTGTCTTTAGAAAATGTGAGTGATCACCTGCTGGTAATGTGAAGGTGACGAGGTCAGTGAAGAAGTTACAGGGAAACTCTCCTTTACGCCTGTGAAGTGCTGCCGCCACCTCTCTGCGGATCTGTTCTGTTAACTCAGGACACACCAGAGCCGGTATACACTTCGCCGTCTGCTGAGACACCTGAAGTACATTCATAAATATAGAATCATTTTACAATATCACATTGTGAGACGACTTCTCTCCGTCAACGCATGTAAAAACTCTGACCTCCGTGAGCAGCACCGCGAGCATGTCTTGTCTTTGGAAGCGGATGGCCAGATGCACCAGAGTAAAACCAGCATCGAACGCAGATGGACGGTTGAGAATCCGCACCTCGTCTGCGGTCAGCTGACGCGCGATATCACCGGCGGATGACTTGTACGCCTCCACGGCGGCCAGATCCCCCTCCACTACACCTGATGAAAGTGTGCGTTACATATGAGTGGGTTGACTTCCTCTTTCACAACTCTTTGAAGTTGCAGTATAAATTTCAAATTCAATTCCCATCAGACCTATAGGAGCTATAGGTATTTCCCAGAAGACAGTGACGCTGCTTTAGAGATCAATGATTTCATACTCTGATGCAGGAAAGCAGAGTGCTCACAGAAGTGTTCCCTAGTAGCAAAGCCCACGAGACAAAATCTGTCAGTTTGCATCAAACCATGCGCATGCAAACCGTCTCCCACAGGCTTAGTGATGAAAATAAAGGTTTGATACCAGCTGATATCAAAAGATTCAGCTTTGAATTTCAGCTTCACATCGCAGTAAAACATGCCAATCAAACAGTGAGCCAAAGGGAGAAGATATTGTACAAAGTCCCAAAAATGATGTGTACACTTAAAGTCACAACTGATAATTTACGTAACACTTTATAACAAGGTCAATACTAGTAAACTACATTAGTTATCATTAACTACATTTAACAATAAAAAATACTTATAGAGAATTAATTAATCATAGTTATTGCTCCTTTAACTACTTTTTAAAATCAAAAGTTGTGTGTTCACATTACTTAATGCATTAACATGGACAATTGTATTTTTATTATTTAACATTTTCAAAGACTATTAAATGCTGAAATAATATCATTGTTAGTTTCATGTTAGCTATTGGATTATTGTTCAGAAATTCGACCTTGTTGTAAAGTGTTACCATAATGTCAATGCATTTAAGAAATGTGATATATATATATTTTGTTTTATAAAAAATTAGGTATATGTGCACTTCTGTTGAAAAGTTTGGGGGTTTGACTTATAAATTAATACTTTTATTCAGCAAGGACACATTAAACTGACTAAAAGTAACAGTAAACATTTATAATATTACAAAAGATTTTAAATAAATGCTGTTGTTTTAAACTTTCTATTTGAAATTCCTGAAAAAAATATCACAAAAAATATGAAGCAGCACAGCTGTTTTCAACATCGAAAAAATAATAAGAATTGCTTCTTGAATAGCAAATCAGCATATTAGAATGATTTCTGAAGGATCCTGTGACACTGAAGACTGGAGTAATGATGCTGAAAAATCAGCTTTGTATCAAATCAATAAACTTCATTTAAAAATATATTACAATAGAAAACAGTTATATTAAATTGTAATACTTCACAATATTACTCTTTTTTTTGGTGCTATATTTCTGATCAAACAAATGCAGCCTTGGTGAGCATAAGAGATTTCTTTTAAAAATTAAATAAAAACATCTTACCAACCCCAACCTTTTGAACGGCAGTGTATGAAGCAAAACATTTCACATAAAGATGTTTGTTAGGTTTAACGTATATAAAAATTTTTTTTAAGTATCTGAACATGTTCTTAGTTAATGGGATGAACTACACTCAGCTACTGAAAAAAAAAAAGAAAAAAAATCACCAAAACACCAGCTGACTAAAAGACATTAAGCAAAACTGATGTGAAGTTAGTGAGGAGAAAAGCTCCTGCAGCATCTGAGTGCAGATATTACAGACACTCAATCTAATGCAATGACATTTTCAAAATGCATTTTAAGTGTCCAAATACATTTTGGGGAAACTGTATCTGGCACTAATGGGGTTCATTTCTCACCAGCGCACTTTCACTCGCTCACGCTCACAGCGCCTCCAGCTTCTCCTGCAATAGTCACAGACAGGCAAAATTTAGTTCTTGCTGGGGAAAGAGCTATGTGGATTGACAATAGAAATGATGTTGATAAACAGTGGGATCCAAAGGTCTCAGAGTAAAATTACTCTAAACTATTACCATTTTTCATTCCAAAAATATTAAAATAAATATAATATGTAAAAAAAAAAATTTCAAGTTTGGAGTCAATAAGTGAAAACTTCTACATTGTTACAAATTCTATATATATATATATATTTTAAATGGATAAGCATTTGATCAATATAATGCCATTTTTTAAAGTATTAAAAAAAAAAAATTAATACTTTTATTCAGCAAGGACATATTAAAGTAATCAAAAGTGACAGTAAAGATATTTGTAATATTCCAAAAATATATTTTTTAAATAACTGGTGTTTTTCCTTCTAGTCATCAGTCTTGAAAAAACTGTATCATGGTTTCCACAAAAATATTAAGCAGCACAACAGTTTTCAACAATGATAACAATAAATGTTTCTTGCGCAGCAAACCAGCATATTAGAATGATTTCTGAAGAATCATGTGACACTGAAGACTGGAGTAATGATGCTGATTATTCAGCTTTGCATCACGGGAATAAATTACATTTTAAAATATATTCAAATAGAAAATATTCCTTTTCAATTCTAATAATATTTCACGATACTATTCTTTTTACTTTAATCGTACCGACCCTAAACTTAAACTTAATTTAAAACTTTGATTGAATTTTAGAACACTATTTGGCTTGTCCCCTTTTGCTATAATTTGATTTAATCCACAAGTTGAGGGTAAACCTGATGATTCATGTAATGCAGCAAGATTTGAGAATGTTCCAAGAGCATCTTGTGCTTCAATGGACCTTTTGTACAAATGACTTGCATGGTCGATGTCACAAGTTTGATTAGTGACCTAGAAATAGTGCAGGCTATTTTTACATTTACCATTTTCTTTAATTGTCAAAATCCTAAATTCAAGATTTTCAGCGTGACCTTATTTTTTTTTTGGATGCCACTGTAATACAGTCACTTACAATTTAAAACAATAGTTTTTCTGAAGTACCAGGTAAATATCATAGCATAAGAATATGGTGATCACTTAAGTACTATGGTAAATACAAAAGTACCACTGCAGTACCATCTGATACCAATCAATGCATTGCAGTTTCCTTTTTAACTGGCTTGGACTATTTATAAATTACCATACACACTTGATTAAAATAATGATGACAAAAAGCATAAAGATGAAAGGGTTGACAAAATGAACATAGCACTGAAATCAGCACAAATCACAATGAGTCCTGATAGAATACGTGACAGTGCATGCATATTCTGTGCTTTTCTCCATGTCTCTTTATACAGTAACAGACACAAATCTCTTTATGTCTTTTCATTCACATGTTTCTCCCTCTTTGTGAATGATCTTAATCTTTCCATTTGCTACTGTAATAAAAAAGCACAATACAATTTATTCTGGAAGGCTTTTTAAGCCAGAACTTGTTCAGGACTCTGGATTATTCCTGACAGTCCAAACGGGTGGGCAACGACGGAGATGAATCCTGCTCACTGGGGCAAACGGTCACATCTTTGACCTACATTCCTACACTCTCATTTGGTTATTGGACTAGATTTTGGTTATTAACATTTGTTTAAAAAAAGAGACGATTTTTTCATGATGGCCTAGATTTCCCTGACTATGGTGGTAACATGGTACTATGATAAAGATGGTAATAATGCGGTACTGAATGATTCACATACACATACCACAGAATTTACATGACATTTCAAAGTATACCATGGTATATTATATATATATATATATATATATATATATAACCGAAACCCAATCCGATCGGGTCCAAATCCAGCTCAGCACCGAAAATCTACCGCGACAGCAGAGCAATTCTGCGGCCGAACACCCATGTTATTTCTCTCCCTTCCTCTGAAACCCCAAGCGCCACGGCGATATTCGGATCAAAGCGGGTTTTAGTGGGTTTTAAACACCGGAATTCCCATTTCTGTTGCAGATGTGAATGGCTCTAATGGCGGCGGCACAGGAGCGGGGGGGTAAACCAAAATAAACCTACTCCGGAGATACTGGTAGGAGGGATATCACCTGGACCAGCGGGCACATATGATTGGCTCTCGCTCCGTAAACACCGTGGAAACCAATGAGGGCGCATTTCTTTCGTTAAAGGGCTTCACGGCATACTTCCTTCATAGGCAATAACAATCAGGAAACCGTCGCTCTCGGTCCGCCATGTTGGCTCTAAGAATATTAGGGATGGAATATAAGGTTTCACTCTGGAGTGGAGCCAAAATGGAGTGTGTTTCGTGTGTTCGGCTCCACTGCCAAGGCTAGGGGGATGATGTCATCGTTTCAGAAAGATCTACCGCAGCATCATCTGCAGTGACATAAGGGCAGTTTTTCAATGAAAACAAAAATAAAAGAGTTGACAATATAGCTCCTGGGCCGTTAGATTGTTATGCGTGTAGCTCTTTTATGTCAAAACAATAAATGAAAGGCCCGGTGGGTGGTTTTAGCTGAACAGTTAGTTCCATGTAGGCTACTAATTTATTTAGTAGACTCGTTTATTATTATTTTTTATCAATGTATTCGTTTTATGAAGTGAAGACTGTTTGCATTAGAATATTAAATAAATGAAAATGTATAATTTCTTCCTACATTTTTTATATATCTTCTGATTATTATTTTTTTTGGTGTTTTTTTCGTAACATTTTTTTTAGTGAACATTCAGTCTGTTATAATTTAGGTTTAGGTTAGTCATGATCAGTGAAACTACACCCTTTTATCAGCTGATTTTCTTGTTTCGATCGATTAAGCAGAATAGACGAATAAATAGCCTATGTTTAGTTGCATCAAAAGTAAAGCGCAACTTTGTCGCCATCCGGTGGTTTCATAAACTAATGCAAATGTTTGATGAGACACTAGTTTGCTTTTTTATATCTAAAATGAAAATTCCACCCAAGAATCAAAAGTAAAACAAAATAATATCATATTTATATTCTTATTACATGTTATTATATATTATGTATAAATGTTTACGAATGTATAGTTATATTAATATATATTATATTTGCATTGTAACATTATTTTTACGACTAGTAAATGTTAAACATACTCTTCAAATTTTGCTCCAGATAATAATTTACTTAAACATATGTCGTTATTTAAAGATAATCTTCCTCTCTCAAATAGCGTCGGTAACATGACACTTTATTTATTTATTTACTTACGAGTTCTAGGGAGTGCCTCCACGTCGCTCTGATTGGCTGATTACACTGTCAGCGCGATAAAGCCCGCCTATCAAGTTTGTACTTTAGCAGGTGCGTATCTCACAATGGGGAATAGGCGTGAAGGCGTCTAACGTGTTTAAAATGGTCGGATTATTTACAAAGTTAACAATTTATCCACTCAGACATCCTCTCTTTTGGTCATGTCCGAATCGACATGAAATTTAAATGAGTTGTAACACGAAATTACCTGTGAATGAGCCAGTTGTAACCGAATAAATCAAGGCTGCACCTTCCACCTTTAATACACACCTGCGGTGCTGTGTTTTACCGAGGATTTGGTGTCTAATGATGCGAAAACAAGGTGACTAATAATAATAATAATAATAATAATAATCCAATGGTTAATGGCAGTAAATAATAAAAATACAAAATAGGATATTCTTGTTACTGTATTATTTGGTTAGGCCTAATTATTTGATTTAGTGTTGAAATGTTACCCATAAACTTGATATTTTGATATAAAACAATAATATATAACAACAAATTATATAAACAGCAATATTAAATGTTATTTTAATATTTATTGTGTAAAGTGCTGTTCCATATGGCTTTAACTGTTCAAATATTGAAAATTATCATTTGATACCATCACTCTACCATGCTTCTACACAGTAGTTTTAGTAGGGAGAGAGAAAAAAGTCTATTTTGAGAGGAACAAGAGGAAATAAGTGAGGAACTTTTAAGGAACTAATTGTATATATTAAATGACATTTAAAGTTACAATATACAAAATCTGTGTATGTTCCTGCAAAACGACACCCCTCTCTCTGATGTAGTGCATCTGCTTTCACAGTTCTGCTTCCTCTCTTGTCTGTAGCCACACCCACCGGGGGTCCCACAGCGTTAGCACCACCCCACTCCAGCCAATGGCAGTGCAGCACGGCCACTCCATCACTCCTCAGTTTCCAAGGTAACTGGGCTGCTCTCCTGAAAGGCGCTACATCATCAGCATCCGTCCGGCGAGGGCTGCTCGAGGCAGGCCGCCCTGCAGTGGATCGTATAGCAGGCACCTCCCTCACACACCGCACTGGATGGAAAAATGGAGTAGATAGCGTTATGGTGAGTACCCGGCTTCTGTCTTCTTCTGCTATGGGCTGATGCTTTCTCATTTATTTTAATAAAAGCAGGGGACATTTGAACATGGATGAGATATGATACTAGCAAGAGGGTTTACTCCATCTGAAGGCAAATTGTGGAGAGAGACAGCATTGTTGAAGCGGCCTGCATAGGAAGGACCTGACGCATGCACAAATGCTATCCACAAGGGGGGCCAAACATACATAGGAGCCTTTTAAAGCCTGGAGGGAGGGTTGTTCTCTTTTTGCACTATTGCTATTTCTGTCTGTAAGGTCAGGAATGTGAGGGTGCCAGTGTTTATTCTCCACCCTCCTTACACTGAAGCGTGGCCCGGTGTTTTCAGCTCAATAGCCCTGCATGTTTGTTTGTGTTAAGCATGTTTCTAGGTGAATAGCTCATCTGGTGCATGTCTGTCTTTTTGATGCTGCAGGGTTTAACGGTGCATGTGGTCCGGCGGGCACGCCTGTGTCATTGCTTGGTTCTCTCTCCTTTAGACGCTGCCTCGTCACCTTGGGCCCAAACACACCCTCGAAGGGTGGCGTTGCATGACAGATGCTCTGAGATATTAGAATTGTTTTGCTTTCTTCTTGATAAGGCTGCATGTGTGAGTCCTAAGGTGTGGTGTTGCACCACAGGCTTAGAATTAGCATCCATGTTTAACGTGGCCAAGTGAACTTGGAGGAAAGGGGGATTTGACTTTAAATGGAAAAGTAAACATGCTATAGTATGTCAAGTTCTCATCATATGACAATATACATAACAATATATTAGGGATGTAACGGTATGAAAATTTCGTATCGCGATTATAGTGATCAAAATGATCACGGTTATCAGTATTATCACGGTATTGTTCAAATGTGCTGGAGATGTTAAAAAAGTAATGACACATAAATCACTTCACCAAGTTTTATATTTAAAAATCAACAAACAAAATGACTTTTTGTTTGCATAATCACTAAAACAATAACATTACCAATGTTGTTTGGATTTAAATGACAACTTGACTGACAACAGTTTAATAGCATGTTGAAATATCTAATGTAAATGTTCAAATAAAGCTTTGAAAAAGTTTCATAAAAAGGTAAACCTCACATTTCAGCCTTTAAATAAAGAAAAGATACGTCAAAATGATAATTGATTAATAAATGATTATATGTATTTTATCTGCTCCATAAATAATTCTAGATAACTTATCTGAATTGTTTAAATGTGTAGAATCCACATAAGCTTGTTTTTCATCAACCGGTCAAAATTGACATCAGGGCATGTAAATTCGGTCCGTTTTTGGCCAGACAAAAACTGCAAGCAAGCTGAATGTAAATGTAAGTCTCTGTAAATCCACTCGCTTGACAGCAGGTGGCGCTTATGGAAAAGCTGAATTAGAGCTGTTTCCCGTAACCTCCGTGGACAAAGCAGTATTGCGATTAAGAACACTTCCTTTAGGTATTACATGGAGCCGAAGATGAAAACAAAATGCCATCGAATCGTTTCTGAAGACAGTCAGAACCTTCAGAGGTACATTCATATAATTAATTCATTCATATATTCATTTGTATAATTCCCTTAGACTCTTTTAATACCTCCCAGCTTTTCCGCCCAGTTTTCACTCAAAACGAAACTGCTCTGCGTGCTGTGCGCACGTGAGACTGTTACTTAAAACTGTGCTTTATGCTGGACAGTATTTATTTATCGCGAGTTGTTCAAATTGCGGTAATCTAATACAGTTTTAATGATAATTAAAAGATGAAACGGTAATACTAACCGTGGGGAATTTTATCATGATTTATCGTCAAACCGGTAATCGTTACATCCCTACAATATATACATACTATTCGCTATGTGGAACACCACTGTATATAGTAAAATTAAATTGTTTTTTAAATTGAAATGTTAATTTTGTGGTACTTGGAAAGAAATGTTTTTTGCTTTGATGACATCAGCATTCTAGCTGGTATGGAATCTGATGATCGTTATTTAGGATGATTCGATTTTTTTTTTTATATTAAAAAATATTAAAAATAAGAAAACACAGCACATGCACTAACATTTGAACTAAAATTGAAACTAAAACCGAAAACATAAAAAACATTCAAAATATTAATAAAAGCTATAAATATAAACTGATTCAAAATATTAATTAAATCTAATAGTATGTCAATAACACTAATACACATAGAATGGATTGTTTCATTGTATTATTTCATCTATCTTTTGTTTATTATCAAAATGTGTTTTATGTATATATATATATATATATATATATATATATATATATTAGACAAAAGCATTAGCAATTAATCGCAACATGAGAATTTGATACCGGCATATCCCTAATATATATATATATATATATATAGAGAGAGAGAGAGAGAGAGAGAGAGAGATACATTTTTTTTTCAATAATTATTTGCAAAAATATGTATTTATAAATTATTTTACCCCAATGAAACAATCACTAAATAGACTAAAATGGTAAACATATGCATTGTGAATACTGTAATAAGAATAATTTAGCTTATTGCTAGCTTATTTAAGCACTTCTGTTACGTGTGGCTCAGATATGATTGAAATGTAAAAAAATAAATACAAATTGAATAATTTTTCCAAACAAAAGTGTATGTTGGTCAAACCAATTATTTACCTGTCTTGATATAATAAATAATACAGTGTACTATATTCCCAGTTTATGTAATCGTGTAGATGTAGAATCGATAGGTAGTAATAAATTACATTTTAGGTGGGTAAACAACTGAAAGGGAATAATTAATGTAATAAATGCAGTAGATATAATGGATTTGAGTCTGTTGAAGTACTGACTTTTGATTATTTTATTTTTGTCCTTACGGTGTGCTTGTTTGTGTCTAGAAATTTCTTAAATCTCCTAGGACAACTGTGTATTTCAGTTGTGTAGCTTTAGGCACTGTTGCAGTTGGGTTTTGGGAAGCGATTCCTTTGTGATCCACCCCTCCCTCTTCCACGAGATCCCTGTTTTATTATGGTGATGAGGGATTGTGCTTAAGCAGGGTTAGACGCTTGTCTGTGTCTGTGTTTGAGTGTGGAAAGCAGGGGTTGGGTGGCGAACAGAGCCCTCTTTTCCACAGCTTTGACCCCTGTTATATAGACCAAGAATATTCTGTGTAGCTGTCTGCTTTTGTTGCACTGCAAGCCCTGAACACAAAAATGCTCTCTAAGCTTGTTATGACGGGGACCAGATGACCCAGAATTCTAGTGTTGGGTGAGATCTGTGATCTTGAGAGCTGAGGGCACAGCTAAGGCCTTTAGCAGGGTGTGAAATTAGCACAAGCATGCTGAAAATATTGTATAGTGTAGCAAACCTGTGCAGGGTAGCATGCTTTCATGGCAGATTCTGTTTCTTTAAATGTCCTGACATTGTAAAGTGTAAATAAGCTTTTTAAGTGCCGAACCCAAATGCAATTTAAGCCTGACGTGAACTACGGTTTGTTTGTATTTGAAAGCTGTTGTAAATAATGATATGTTGTTGGCTTTTTATAGCTTGGTAATTTCCCATTTGAACACAATGTGCAGTCAGTCTGTCTCTGTATCATGTCCGCACACTTCTGTCATCATTCAAACATAATGAGAGCAGCTGTCATCTAACATCACCACCCAGGGTGTGGCAGCAGCCGCTCGGGTAATTATTTTCTGTGAGCTTTGAAATATATTTTATAATGCTTCAAAAAAAATGCTTACATTGAATTTATCACCCTCAGTGTTGTTAAATGTTTCAATAATAACAAACAGTAGCGGAAAACTGTATTGAATCCAAATCAGTAATTCATCAATGGTGTTTCCAATATAAATCGCTTTTCAACAATGCTTTGATATTAGCAAGGTTGTATATTATTTTAATGTGTGTTTGATGAAAAATGAAAATGTGCTGAAAATGTACTGTGGCCGTCCAAGATTTGGAGAAATGGCTCATCAATGGATCCTCTGCAGTGAATGGGTGCCGTCAGAATGAGAGTCCAAACAGCTGATAAAAACATCACTATAAATAATCCACATAAATTCTGTCCATCAATTAATGTCTTGTGCAGTAAAAAGCTGTGCATTTGTAATAAACAAATCCATCATTGAGATGTTTTTTTTTAATTCAAACAATTGCTTTTGGCTTTATCTATAATATTGCTTTAAAAATAATTGCTTTGCTATTTCTTTAGGGTTATGGATTTGTAAATTACAGCCCCAATCTGTTTGAGCTACGGACATGCACGATTCCTTCTATGGTGTTTATTTATTTATTTTATTTAATTCTTTATTTAACAGGGACAATGGGCCCCAGAATTAGCTACAGAGCTAAATTGAATCTGCTGCCACCCC
>NW_015664016.1:315773-340484 GCF_001515625.1 Sinocyclocheilus rhinocerous
AATTATAAAACAATAATTATATCTGTTAGGTTTCTTATCCAATACTTTTGAAGCACATTTATATAAAGTATATAAAGAGTAGATTTTCCTGCTTGTGACCATGAAGTAATACAATAAGAAAAATGAGAAAAGACCAAAGAATGCAAAAAGATTATTTGTACCTGGTGGATGACAAAACAGTCAAGACTTGCACTGAAGGAGGGACCCGAACCTAGAGAGCAGAATATGGGCGGGCCTTTTTGCCAGTGAGCAACCAACTATCCAAAACACCTTAGCGACTGCATAGCAGCATGTTGGCAACCAGCCTTAGAACACCTTAGAACTGTGGCTCTCAACCAGGGACCAAGGTCATGAAAATTAAAAATATCCTAAATACATATACACGACCGTTCAAAAGTTTGAGATCAGTAAGATTTTTAAAAAAGTGTCATATGCTCATTAAGACTGCATTTATTTGATCAAAAATACAGTAAAAACAGTAATATTGTGAAAAATTATTACGATTTAAAATAGCGGTTTTACTTTAAAATATAATTTATTTCTGTGATGCAAAGCTGAATTTTCAGCATCATATCCCCCTATAAATACAAAACATCACCCTATAATAAAAATTCTACAAAATTAAGACCCCCAAAGTTGTGTAACCCTTTCAAAACACAAGAATATTCAGTGATGAATATCTGACTCCTCTTTAACCATATTTTCAAATGTAACAAACTTTTCAAAGGTAAAACACTGTCTAATATTATTTGGTAAATTATTCCAATTATTAACAGCTCTTACAGAAAAGCTGAAAGACCAAAATCAGTAACTCTCACTATCACCTCTTGACGAAGCTCTTGTTTGTCTTATATTTTCAGTATGTGAAGAAACAAATTCTTTCAAGGGTGAGGGTGCAAGGTAAAAACATCATAATTCAAAATAGAAATCTACATAGAAATCAAAATAGAAATGCGCTCAACTGTTGCAGCTTTCCTTACGTACCGGAGGGGAAGGTTTTTCAGACTCTGAGACTACACTACACTGTAGCATAAATAGTGCATAATATAAATACATAGTGTGTAGTGTATAGGACCATTGTTCTAGAATCATGGTGGTATAAGTAAATGCCACGTTTGTTTTTTTTAATTTTTTTATATAAAAATCTAGTCTACTTGTAATATATGTAAACACATTTTATATACACTGAAAAAATGTTGTGTAGCATTTACTTTGAAAATATTTTCACTCAAAAAGAATTACGTTGAGCAACACATTGAATTAAACACTTTGATGTTAAGTGTTTTTAATAGGTTAAATATTTGCTGAAGCAGGTCGACTTTGATGGTAAAGTGACTTTTAAATATCATTTGTCCTTCGTGGGGTTCAGGAGGATCAGGTTGCCATGGCAGCAGTAGTAATGAACTTGCTGAATAAATGGCTTCAACCTTTAACCGCATTGATGATTGAGGTTAAGGGTTAACAATGTATTGATTAGAAACAGGTCAAAACTGTCCTGTAGAAATGATGGACAGTTAAACAGAGCTTCCAAAAACATTCAGTAGTAATAGGGCCACGACGGGGCTCATTGTGCTTTGACATCATGTCACATGTCATACAAAGCATTGCGGGCAATAGGTACATTACCATGGTAAAGAATGGTCTGGCTCAGTATAATATTTTTTGCTCTTTGGTTTTCTGCAGAAATGATGCACTTTACCTTTAGCCTTAAGTTACTCCATTAGACTGACCCTGTAGTCTACTTTTGTCATTTTGTCTTCACAGAATAGCATGATAAACAAGGACACATTTATATTCTAGAGTGAAAATAAAACTGCTTTATGGAAATGTTAGCCTCACAGGCTCTCCGTGACCCTCATATGTATAAATAAAAGCGTGTTTCTGCTGACTCATACAGGATATTGCTCTCAGTTCCTTTCAGAAAGTGGATCTGATTCAGTGTAACCCAGAACACATGTAGACGTGTCTTGACTGTGATTTCTTCCCTTATCTTAAGATGCTGGAGGCTTGCTGTCCCAGCCACACTCTTTACAGAATTAAATGTCAGGAAATGTCAAGGCTTTTTAATATACGCTACTAAACTTTTATTAAATTTACTTGATATTCAATCTTTCAACTCACCTTTGTAGTCTTATGCATTATAGCTGTGTTTGCCAGAATTCATTATATACAATTCAGAACTAATATATTTAATAGTTTAGTTTTATGTATTTTTCTATTTTATACAATAAAGAACATGATTATTTATGAAACAATATGGACAGAAGGAATTGAACAAAAATGACTGAATTTGTTAAAATATATATTTTTATATATTAGTTATATTTAATAGTTTAGTTTTATATATTAGTTATACTATTTTATACTTTATTACATGAAGAAGAAATTTGATTATTTATTCGGTGATACTGACAGGAGAAATGGACTGTTATTACAGGAGAAATAAAGTATAATTGTTTTTTTATTAAACATTATATGTAAATGCACTGTAAAACAGTGACTGAAAAAAGACTATGAATAATAGAAGAAAAGTCCTCTTTCTCCAAAATGGTGGATGTTGAATTTTCATGAATTATTAAAGTCCATTGGATACTTCATAGACACAGTCGTCTCTGATTTGACCTGCCGTCATGCAGCTCATTGTTCCATCGGATGTGTAAAGCTGTGATTATATTTGTATCTGTGTAGATATTGGACCATTGTAATGTGCTTCTGGGTGTGTATATGTATGTATGTATGTATGTATATATATATATATGTATGTAGATATAGATATATATAATTTTAGGTAGATTTTTTAGAACATTTTTTGCAGAAGGAGAAGGGAGTGAGTGGATGTGATAGATACAGAGATGTTCTGCCAGGAACGCTGCTGCAGGTGTGTGACTGTGAAGGGTAATGAACCGTGAGCTGGCAGCATTTATTTTTCTCTATCATTCCTCCTACAGTCTCATTCATTACTGTATAGGCTCTTTGTGTTTGGCCAGTATGCGACGACCAAAAAACTCTAGCATAATGGTGGTTAACTTGCCAGAACATCCACACTTTCTTCAGCAAGTGTACAATATAGTTCACTGCTCAGTTTCTTTAAATGAATAGTTCACTCAGAAATTACTATCTGCTGAAAATGTACTCACCCGCAGGCCATCGAAGATGTAGATGAGTTTGTTTTTCATCAGAATATTAGGAGAAATTTAGCATTTCATCACTTGCTCACCAATGGATCCTCTGCAGTGAATGGGTGCCGTCAGAATGAGAGTCCAAACAGGTGATAAAAACATCTCAATAATCCACAAGTAATCCACACATCTCCAGTCCATCAATTAATGTCTTGTGAAGTGAAAAGCTGCGTGTTTGTAAGAAACATATCCATCATTAAGGTGTTTTAACTTTAAACTGTCACTTCTGGCCAAAATACCAGTCCATAATTCATGATAATGCTTCCTCCAGTGAAAAAGTCCATCACCTCTTGCTCTCTCACTCCAAAATCCACCAACGTATTTGTTTAGAACTGCTTTGATTTGTTTAGATTGTTTTTGCTTGTAAATGGTGCTTGTTCCAGAGGACTCATATTTTAGTGGAAGCAATGGTTTCAAGTTAAAGGGGTCATATGATGCGATTTCATTTTTTCCTTTCTCTTTAGAGTGTTACAAGCTTTTCTAATGCTGTATTTTTTATTTTTATTTTTAACGAATATGCAGCTTTTCATTTCACATTTCACAATTGATGGACTGGAGAGGTGTGGATTATTGTGATGTTTTTATCAGCTGTTTGGACTCTCATTCTGACGGCACCCATTCACTGCAGAGGATCCATTGGTGAGCAAGTGATGTAATGTAACAAATCTGTTTCGATGAAGAAACAAACTAATCTACAATCTTGGATGGGCTGTGGGTAAGTAAATTTTCAGCAAATGTTCTTTTTTAGGTGAACTATTCCTCTAATTATGCTATTGCAGCTCTGATTTGCATAAAAACGCTTTGGAGCAGGATAACTACTCCTGTGGTTCTTTGGAAGCCAGTTTAGAACTTAATCGCGGATTTGCAAAGGGATAATAAAGGTTCTTCATAATCGATTTTTATGCAAATGTAAGACAGCCACTTAAGATTTAAGATTTAAAATGATGTAGTCTTGACAGTGTTACTTAGAGTTCTTTATTGCATGTAAGAAGCTCATGTAATTCTATCAGAATTTAATGCTCCAGTATAAACCGTTTTATCCCGATGTCTTTTTTTTCATTCTGCTTTAGATTTGCTCCATTTCTTGAAGGTGTGAGGAACATTTGAGAAGGGGGGCAAATGTCTGCAACATATCTGCTTGTGGATACAATTAATAATTCAGTGGATTTTGGACAGAGCCCCAGGGAGAAGAATGCTACCTGCAGAGAGTTTCAGGCTTTACACTGTATTTATAAGCAGATGTTCAACTGTAGACAGTTTCTGTAGACTCTATTTCTCCTGTTTGACATTGCAAAGTGACACAGCAGAACTAGATTGCTCATATTATAGTCATCAAAGCTGTCTCCTCTGCAGACACACGATATAAATGGTTTCGCTGATTCTTAATGGGATATCTACCCAGAGGAAATGTTATTGATCGGAGGTTGCTCTTACAGAGCTCACGAGACTTAATTGAGTTTCCAGTTATGTTTTAAGTATCTACTTTGTCTCAGATGTTTCTCTTAAAATTCCTTGAGAGAAATAAGCACATCACTGAAAAATTTGGTGTAAGATTTACATTGAAAATTTTCATTCAGAAATTGCTAGTAAATTTCACAAGTATTTAACATTTGATTAAATTTCTACTTCAACATTTAATGTTTAATTTAATGTGTTACTTGTCGTTTCTTTGTATTTTTTGTGAAATTTACTAGCAATTTTTGAGTGAAAGGTTCTACACTCAAATGTGTTTTTTTTTACTCATAAATAATTACAAAGAATCCGTAAGTAACACATTGAATTAAAATGAAATTTTGAAGTAGAAAGACTGAAATAGTATTTTCTTCTAAAATGTACTCCGATAATCTGTTTTATTTACAACTTAAAACATATTTTTTACAGTGCACTTCAGTAATCTTTATTTACAACTTGAAAAAGTATTTTTTACAGTGTAATACACACAATAAGACATTTGTTGACATACAGTAAGAGTTTAGTGCTATAAAATGAACATTATACTGTAGCTCAGGTCATTTGAACTTGGAAGAATTTCATGAGAAATGTGTGAATTCCCATTGAGATCTTAGACTTCATTGTCTTGGCAATTCGTAACAGTTTGAGACGTTGTTGAGATGTCTTCTGATCTTATTTTCTGATGCAAGCAGGAGACTTGAAGGAATAGTTCACCCAGAAATGAACTCTCATCGTTTACTCGCCCTCATGCTGATCTAAACCTGTATAACTTTAAGTGAACACACATGGGGATTTTTTTTCCGTACAACAAAATGATACAGTCCCAGGTCACTGTATTCTTTTGGTGTATGAAAAATATGCTTTTGGTGTATGAAAAAATAGATAGTAATTTGGGTTTGGAACAACATTTTCATTTTTTGCGCAAATTGTGCTTTAAGCAAGTCTCTTTGCTCTCCGTTTAATCTCATGGCTAGTTCCGTTGCATTGCTCGGCTCGCTCTCATTACAGATGGGGTGTCATGTGGAAACGGCCCCTCTATAACTCAAATGATGCCAGTCATAGTGAATCACAGCCTGACTGGAAATAGGGTTTAAATGCAGTTAGAAGGTTTAATGTGGGTGTTATGGGATTACTCCCATAAGCCGCACTCTGTAGAGACTCAACTCACCCACACTGCCATCATTCACTGCCAGCGCTGCTCTACATGTCTCTATTGATTCTGGTTCACTCGTTTATTTAAACCAGCATGAAATATACAGAGATATGCCATCTCAGCTATTCACTGAGACTTCTGACCCTCAACCTCATTCTGATGCTAAATAAAGAACTTAGTCACTCTCTGCATAAAGACTGCTGAGTAGGGCTGTGCAAAAAAATCGAATGCGTTTTTCATGCGCATCTCGTCAGTAAAGCCGTTTCTGGTGATTAGTAGTAAATCTCCAGCATGTGCTTTCAGATGGAGCGGCATTTACTACACAGAGCCGTAGATCACTGACAAGCTACACAAAATCACGTTCAAAATCGCAGGCGATTCATTGCCGATTAAAAAAAAAAAAAGAAAAATAAGAAAAACAACTGGGAAATTATTATTATTTTTAAATGCCATTTAAAATGAGCTTTTAAAAGCATTTATTAGTTTCTTATTTTATTGTTTTAAAACTTGAATTAAATGAACGGTCAATTTAAAAAGTGATTAATTTCCATTTTTATGTTTGAATTATTAAATTGTTAACTGATTCCTTCATTTGATAAAATTGTCAGTCCTAGTCTTCCATTAATATTTTCATTAAATTGCAAAAATAATGTCTGTTTCCAATCAGGTTTCCCAAACATTTAGTACATTTTCAAAGTGCTGTCACAGAGACATGCTGCATGCATATGATTTGTCAGGGATTCAGCACTTAAATGTTCACTGTAATCTGAAGTGTGACCCTTTTTCTGGGTCACACTTTTGGGATGCAGCTGCATTTGTGTACTTCATTGTGATTTCTGTGGGTGTCAGATTGTGGTGTGAGACTGTAGCTGTAGAGACGGAGGCTGCAGCTCATTTCAGAGGATTTTGTGAAGTCAGCAGAACTGATGGCTGGTTTATTGAGTGCCTGGTATAATTAAGTAAAGCATTTGGACAGCAGCACATAAAAGGTCATTCTGCCTTGTATAATTCATCTGCTGTTTATTGTTTATTTGCAATGACACTTTGGTAGTGTGGAAATAAAACAGACAGGGTGACAGATGTGGATAAAGATGAATTTGCATCAGCACATCATATGGCATCAATTCATGATTTGAAAGCAACATTATGGAGAGAGGACTCGTATTTTAGTCTGAAGCATTGGTTGAAGATGATAACGACTTGATGAATTTGTTACTTACAAACTCGCAGCTTTTCACTTTACAAGTCATGTGGATTACTTGTTGACCAGTAAACATTAGATCTTCTTGAAGGTGGACTGGGCCCAATTGGTAAAGAGATTAACTTAAGAGTATGCATGCAAAAGCATCCATGTGTATGTCATGTTTTGAATAAGTTATGCATGCGTGTGATATGCTAATCACCTGTAAGGCCCTGTATAATCCTGCGTGAGCACTTGTTTGCATGTTCCCCTGATACAGATGTGTGCCATCGTATGTCGTTCTGTCACTGATGCGTTTGCAAACACAACTGAAATTATTCTCTCTACCCTTTCATGTTGAATGTCAACTAATGAATCGGTTTGGACGGCTTCATCCGTGCTTTAACAAATACATGCAGATGAGCTGTAAATGCCAGGAAGCCATATTAGCTGAATAATTCATGGGATTACTGTGATGCTGCTGGTGGGATGGCATCACTCGGTGCTGAAGCAGCATATTAACCAGACGCTCAAACCAGATCGTTCAAGATATTGATTTCCGCTGACTTCCCTGTTGCAGTGGCCTAGATATTCAATGCTGGATAATGGGGGTGAGACAGCGTCATGATGAACATCAGTTGTTCTGGTTCAGAATCATCTTCCTTACCGTCAGATTTCTGTCTTTGTGCAGGGTAGAAATGACCTCAGCTGCTGATGTAATGACATTGTGTATGACTTTAGAAATGACCTCATTGTGCATTATTTATAGGCATTTAGTGTCTGTTACAGTAGCTAATGCAATAGTTACATTAGTAGTGAGTTTGCATTGTGGCATTGACTTTCAGCACAAGCAGACGCCACTGGCTTTTTCTTCAGCAAATCCGAACAAATGTTTTTGTAATGATTATGTATTATGTAGGACATAACATGGACACTGTAATGTAGAGGGTTACCAAAATATTCTTTATCTTTATGGCATAAACTGCAGAAACAGAAATTCTGTTTGTTATATTCTGTTGAGTCATGGTGAATTCAGTTATTTAAAAAGGATGTATTACATTATATTGGTTTATGAATTTCTCAGGGAGTCGAACCCCTTTGAGCTACAGGAACATGTTTAGTTTTAGCTGGATATTTTAAAATGGCTTAATATTGTAATATTATGAGACATACAGCACAGAATATAATCAGTCTTAAGAAGATCTGCTGAATTTTAAGTCCTGCTTTTAATATCAGTAGGCAGATGTTTTAAAGTTCATTAGTGCATGTTTTTAAAGGGGTCATATGATGCGATTTAAATTTTTCCTTTCTCTTTGGAGTGTTACAAGCTCTTGGTGCATAAAGAAGATCTGTAAAGTTGCAAAGACTAAAGTCTCAAATCCAAAGAGATATTCTTTATAAAGGTTAAGAGTCAACCACGCCTAAAACGGCTCGTACTAACACGCCCCCACGTCTACGTCACAATGTGGGAAGATTTGCATTTTGCATTTGCATTTGTTTTTATTCTCGCTGTAGTATTGTTATTGCCGCCGCCACCATGTCGTGAAGGCGCTGTGTGTTTCGTTGTGAAAGCGAAACTACTTTGTTTGGCCTTCCAAAAGAGGACGATATCCGCTTCGTCATGCCTGGAGCTGATCCGTGCTGGTCGCTGAGGAAATACATCAACTTCGCGCTGTGGATCACCGGATCGGCTTTCACCGTGGACGAAGCAGAGTCCAGCCCGGGGTCGTCACATGTGGTTGCCGCAAGCCGTTCTAAAGCCCGCCCGCCGCCGCTCACTCAAGCCAGCCTCCGCTCACTCAAGCCGGGCTCCACTCACTCTAGGCCTCCGTGTGTTTCGTTGTGAAAGCTAAACTACTTTGTTTGGCCTTCCAAAAGAGGACACGACTAGAAATCAGTGGTTAAGTTGTATTTACAACACTTTTCCAGAACAGTTCAACCCAAATATTCAGATGTGTGCAGCACATTTTATAGAGGACTGTTTCCTGATCCTGGTTGGTACGCGTTTCAGAAAGGCGGGGCATAGAGGAGAAACAATAATGTACAGTATGTGGAAAATGTGTTTTTTTAACCTTAAACCGCATAAAGACATTTCATTACACCAAATACACCAAATAATGTTCTTTTTAGCAACATCATATGACCCCTTTAAAAGGTTAACAGTTTTAGTGTTTTATATACTATTATAAGATTTAATAATATTTTGAATTAGTTTTTATGAAATTTTAGTTTGTCATGTGCTTTTGCAATTGTTTACACACACACACACACACACACACACACACAAATCTCTGTTTAGCTTTATTTTTATTTTAGTTTTAGTATAAATGTTGCTTTGGCAACTAACTGAAAGTTTAAGTTTTTCATCTAATATTTATATTGTATTTAATTTCAGCTTTATTTTCATTAATGCAAACAATTTTCAAAAGTTTGTTTTAATAACAACACTGAAAAAAGTGTCATATTTATTGTCAAGTATAAAATTGAAATATGTAGTTTTTTTAAAATACGGTTTAAGTAGTTTGACTATTATTTGTCATTGTATTTTATCATGTTGCCATGTAAAATGGCATTTGTTGCTGAGATGGCAATATGCATAATCCTCACTGTAAGTGATGTGAAAGAGTTGATCCGGGATTAAACAGAGTATGATGGAGATTGAAAGCATCTTAAATGATTTTGGTGACATTAATTTATAGGTTTCTATTCCCAATGGATCCAATATTTTAGAGTTTTGTGGCTTAGTTTAGTTTAGCTTTGAGTTCATCTATATGTACGGTGGCCGAGAGAGCTCAACGCGCTGCAACTTCAGAAAACACATGCAAATAGAAAAAGCACCAGCAAATCAAGAAAACATCTTCATCAGTTTGACAGCAGGTGCTGCAAATGCTCACAACGCAAACAAATAAAGAAACACACTGCAAATGCTCACAACACAACCAAATAAATAATTTTGTTTGCAGCACGTTTCTTTGTTTGGTTGTGTTGTCTGCATTTGCAGCGCGTGTGTTGGCAAATTGATGAAGTTGTTTTCTTAATTTGCAGGTGTTTTAATGTGCAGCGCATTGAGCTCTCTCGGCCGCCGTATATATATGCTCTATATGTGCTCTAAATAACACCTATAACTTCTAAATGTGTGTATCTGGGAAAATGCATGAAACCATTGACGATTCATTTTTGTTTTAATAAAATGCTCTCTGCAATGAGAATATACTCTGGAGGATTTCAGAATTGTAAGCCCAGCAGCTCAAATATGCATTCTGGAGGGTTTAATGTTTCCTGAACCAGCTGTGCAGTGTGTTTTGTCTGTGATTTGGCATTTTTATCCATGTCGGTATTATTTTTTTTCTTCAAAATAGAAAATAATTCCCTAAGATGAGAAATCCCTTTCTTTAAATGCTTTTCTAATGCTTCACCATGAGAGCCACTTTACATGCTGTCATCTATGACAGTGACCACCATTAGATTTGCATCCCAAATTACCTCTGACTATCCATATTTAACTAAATCTGGCAGCTCTTTTAATATTAATGGGTGCTGTGCACTCGTACTACTTTTAAATCAATTTTAAATCATCCTTTCTTTTTTTGTCTTCTCTCTGAACAGCTCTAAACCAAAAAGGCCAGTCCTCAGGATCACGCTGTGTTTCACCATGAATGTTGCCGTATCACCGATGGCCAGTGAGGCTTCCTCCCCTATGATAACCTCTGTGACTCCCACCCTGGAACCCGGCCCCGATAACCACGATGATCCGTGTGGGCCCAGCGTCAGCGGGGACGAGCCAACCCAGAAACAAGATCCCTACCGCAGGTACCAAAAACCCCCTCCTCTCCACACAGGGGCCGACTGGAAGGTGGTTCTGCACCTGCCAGAGATCGAGACCTGGCTGAGGACCACGACGGAGAGAGTCAGAGACCTCACACACTCTGTGCAGCAAGACAGCATCAATAGACACGTGGATGTGCACCTGGTACAACTCAAGGTAAGAGTACATGAATGCTTGATTCTGATGGGTCAGTTGCAGCATTGAGGAGACCGATATTTTTGTGTGATGATGCTGAATGCATATTTGTCCATGGCAACATAATGGTGCTATTTATTTCTGTTCAGAAGTTTGGGGTCGGTAAGATTTTATGTTTTTAAAAGAAGTCTCTATATACTCACTAAGGCCGCATTTATTTGGTCAAAAATACAGTAAAAACATTAATATTTTGAAATACTGTTACAATGTAAAACAACAGTTTTCTATTTTAAAATATTGGACTTCATAGTATTTTTAAGGATGAGCATAAACCTTTGATAGATGGTTAGAAGCTCAGCATGAAAACGAATGTCACTGGAACAAAGAACTGGTATGAGAACTGGGTTAGAAGAAACTTAAAATAGAGAAACATATGTTACATTTTAGATAAATATGTTAGTGAACTAATTCATAGAAAAAGTAACTTGAATTACAGATTAGTAACGTAAAAATTAGTATTGTTGCAATTTTTTTCTAATTTGGAGAGCTATTTTTGTAACAGAATCTCAAAGCTAATCTACTGGATCATTTCAGATCAAATCACTATTTCATGTCCATTGCATTTATTTATTAAGTAGCTGTGTGATACAGTCCTACTCACATTGTCAGGGTGTATTTTGTTTGAGCACATTGATTCATGGTCCAAAATGCACATTTACCAAGCATCAAATGAATGTGTTTTAAGAAATATTTGTATTTAAGATTAATTTTCTCAATTTGCCAGCCATTGGCAGGTGTGGTACAAAAATAATTTCTGGACTCTGCATGGACCCTAAATGATGAAAAACTATATGCCTAAATTCCAGTCTTTTAGTCTGATCATTAAAGGAGCAGTTCACTTCCAGAACAATAATTTACAGATAATGTACTCACCCCCTTGTCATCAAAGATGTTCATGTCTTTCTTTCTTCTGTAGTAAAGAAATTGTTTTTGGAGGAAAACATTTCAGGAATTTTCTCCATATAGTGGACTTCTATGGTGCCCGCGAGTTTGAACTTCCAAAATGCAGTTTCAATGCAGCTTCAAAGGGCTCTAAACGATCCCAGCCGAGGAAGAAGGGTCTTATCTAGTGAAACAATCGGTCATTTTCTAAAAAAAAAAAAAATTTATATACTTTTTAAACTCAAACGCTCATTTGTATAGCTCTGCAATTTCAATTATTTGCTTTCATCGACTCTTGAACCCCAGTGTGGGGAAACCACGGTCATATATTTGATGACTGGAAGATATCCCATATCATCAAGTGTTTGATTCAGTGATAATGAGATCATAGTGAGAGTTTCAGTGTAACTCTCACAGCTGAGCGGCTGAAACCCTCTGCTCCACTTTCAGATTGAGAAACTATTACATAACACTGTCTGAAAGAATGAGGTTTCAGTAACATCATTGTTTTGTGTTCTCATTTCATCTTTTGCGTTTGTTGAGGTCTAATCAGAACGGTGTGCTCAGCGGTCTTTAATTAGACGTTCACCCTCTCAATGTCTTTATGAGGGAGAATCAGGCAGCCTGTGGATCTTCTTCATCATGTTACGGCTCAGATAAACAGCTGCTCACAACATTATGAGAGCCATTCAAAGAACCAGAGGATTGTTTTGAAACTGAGACAGAAGGAAGTGTTTTAACCTCAAAAATCAACACGCTTTAGTTTTAAATAAGTGAAAGTGAAAAGGAAACTGGCTGCGTCACAGTTCCTCTTGGCGAAGTCTGTGCATTATTAATGTGTTACAGGAATCTCTTCTTTAACTGAACGTGTGTCACAGCCGCTGGAACGTGACCTGCTGGTTTCCTCTCTTCCTCCAACATTGCATTTGTTCATTTGTCTGCTGCTCTGTGCTGTTAAATAACACACTGCAGTCGCTGGTGTCACGGCGTTTTACAGCCAGTCTGAGAAGCTGCCTTTCCTGTTAATAAATCATGTGTGAGGCTTTTAGAAAGAGTGTGTGTGTGTGTGTGTGTGTGTGTATGAGAGTCTCTGAAGCAGAGCTTTTCTCTCATTGGTCACATGGCATTGTCATTGCCACCACAGTTACATCTTTTTAGCTGCTGTATGAAATTAGATTGTGCCATTAGGCTATTAACAATCAAATAATTTCAGTCTGTTCTGAACAGTTTGAATGCCACTTAATGTAATGATGCTTTATAAAGGTCAAGGTCAAGGTCAGTTTATTTATATAGCACATTTAAAAACAGCTAGTGTATGCCAAAGTGCTGTACATATACAAATAAAGTAAATATAGAGATTAAGAGAATAAAAAGAAATGACTCAAAAACACATAATCAATACAAAACACATTAACATACACAAACATACATTTCATCCAAAAGCCAAGGAATACAGATAAGTCTTCAGGCGGGATTTAAAAACAGGAAGGGAAGGCGCAGATCTAATGTCCAGAGGTATGCTGTTCCATAGTCGAGGACCGGCTACAGAAAAAGCCTGATCCCCCTTAAATTTCAAGCGAGAGCGAGGTATATGAAAGAAAAGTTTATCAGAGGATTTGAGAACTAGATCTGAGATAAAGAAACTGTTGGTGAAAAATGAGGTGATTAAATTTGCCCAATTATGCAAATGATTAATAAACTATTCTAATTAAATATATACATAATTTTAACACACACACACACACACACACACACACACACACACACACACACTCACAAACATACAGACAGATATAATTCCAAATTATGTAAATTATAATTGTAATTTATAATTTACATAGGACAAGCCATTCATTTGTAATTATTATGATAATTTTTTTTACTTCTGAGCGGTATTGTGCATAATGTGGCAAATGTATTCTAATAATTAAAATTATAATAAAGTTATAAATGTAAAAATGATATATAATTATATTTTATATAATTATGTATAGTTATAAATATATAATTATAAATTAAATAAATGTATATTATGAACCCAGTAAATCAACAGATTGGTCATAATTGACAGCAGTTGTTTATCAAAAGTGCAAATCTTTAAGATTATGAACAACCCTTAGTTTTCACCATTATATTTGATAATCTTGAGGTCTGATGAAGGAAAATAAGTCATGTTTATAATCTAATATAGCTGAAGATGTTTCATAGTTTTAATAGCGAGTGTTGCACCTTCATTTTTTCCAGTATGGCATTCTGATTTTTTCCTTCTTCTCTTTTTTTGGTTGGTTGAGCACTGTTTTCTGCTTCTTTTGTGGACCGTTATAAAACCTCCTTCCCTCTCTCTCTCTCTCTCTCTGTTGATGCTTTGTGTTGTTGTTGTTTCTTGCTGAATCCAGTGTTATTTTGAGGGGGTGACTGAAGGCTTTGTGTTTAGTATCAGCAGACAATGAGTCAGTCGGGCAGCACACATCTGCTTCTCCATGAGAGGCCACAGAGCTCAGCACGGACTGGTACTCCTACACGACTGTAGTGCGCCTCAGTGACTCACATTCAGACTTCCTGCGAGCTTCCTGCTGAAGCTCAACACTTCAGAGCTGAGACATTTAGGACCACTGATTCTTCATCATGTGTGCGGTGATTTTAGAACTGAGCTTTCAGTATGTATTATGAATGCTGGAAAATGCATCATGTCGACAATCATATGCTTTCAGGAGGAATTTTGAGGCAATTACAGATGACAAAAACATCTTTTCAGTCTCTCAGAAGCAGTCACATGTCTCTTCTTCCCTGTTAAATGAATTATTTAGCATCTTTTCAACTCTTGTGGCAAGGTGTTCATAAACTATATATTGGCTTTGACTTTCAAGCATACAACGCCATCTTGTGGAGAAGATCAACACTACTGTTCAAGAGTCTGGGATCCGTTAGATTTTTATTAATTTTTTTCAGAAATGAATACTTTTATTCAGCAGATACACATTTAATTGATCAAAAGTGACAGTAAGACTTAAACGATTCTGTTTCAAATAAATGCTGTTCTTTTGAACTTTCTATTCATCAAAGAAAAAAAAATCTATGTCATGGTTTCTGCACAAATATTAAATAGACTGTTAAATATGTATAACTGTTATAAACTCAACATTGATAACAAGAAATGTTTGAGCAGCAGATCAGTGTATTAGAATGATTTTTGAAGGATCACGTGACACTGAAGACTGGAGTAATGATGCTGAAAATTCAGCTTTGCATCACAGGAATAAATTACATTTTAAAATATTTTCAAATAGAAAACAGATTTGAAATTGTAATATTTCACAATATTATATATTTTTCTGTATTTTTGACTAAATAAATATGGCCTTTGCAAGCAAAAGATACTTTTTTTGAAAACATTAAAACTGTAACTCTAGTTTATAATTAAATTATGAACACCCATTTGCTCATGCATGTCTATTTTATATATATAATGGTGTTTTGTATAAGGTAGCCTTTATATATATGAGAATGCATGTCCAACTGTTTTTTATATAATTGTATTTTATATAAAGTAGCCTTTAGTATGTCATATGCAAGTACATTGCTGTTACTGCTTGACAAACTGTTGACCAAAAGATGGCATCACTAACAAAGAATCATGAGAGAACGTCAAGATGTCTGTCAATGATGGATGGATAGATAAACAGTACAGAACTGGTTCTAAGAGGAATATTCTGGTTTGCAGTAGCAGCTGTGTGTAGTATGTAGAGAGTGGACACACTAGTGGACATCAGTGCAAAGAGATCAGCACACAGCTGTGATGTCCACATACCCCAGTGAGACCAGCCTACAGAACAATGTCTGCAGACACACCCTTATTCCACAGATCAGATGTACAGTATGAGAAGGATTCACACACACGCGCACACACGCGCACACACACGCACACACACACACACACACACACACGCACACACTTATAAAGCACACTTGCATTGGCACTAATAGCATGTAATAGCATGTTAGCAGTTGTCAGGACACCGGTTGTACACATGCTCTCTCACGTCTGTATTTTTACCCAGTTGAGACCAGATCAGTTCACGTGGACATACATTTAGAGTGATGTAATCTTAGTACTGTGGAGAATCCAGAGAATTCAGCTCCATCTACAGAGAGCGAATGGTGTTCAGTGGGCTGAACGGTCTGTGTGATTTGCAAATGTGCCAAAGACTTCAAACTTTGTGCCATTTTCATGTTGTAGTGGTTTTTAAATATTTTCTAATACAAGGTCATAATAGAAAACTCATTTGCAAAGTTCTGCACATTTCTTGTCTTTTTGCGTGTTTGTTTATGCAATATTTGTCCAAAATGCTTAATTTTCAAATACCAATAAGATTGCAGTACTCCCGTTTTTAAATCTATTTGGTAGAATTAAAATGGATAGATTCTGTTTGGGCCTGTTAGTTAGTTAAGGTAAATTTTTACTAGCTACTTGACCATTTTATAGCCCTGAATATAGATTCTGTTGTTGTTTTCTTACAAAACATTACTGTAGTGATGTTTTTAAGAATTTTTTCTTAGTACTGTGGAGAATCCAGAGAATTCAGCCTCATCTACAGAGAGCGAATGGTGTTCAGTGGGCTGAACGGTCTGTGTGATTTGCAAATGTGCCAAAGACTTCAAACTTTGTGCCATTTTCATGTTGTAGTGGTTTTTAAATATTTTCTAATACAAGGTCATAATAGAAAACTCATTTGCAAAGTTCTGCACATTTCTTGTCTTTTTGCGTGTTTGTTTATGCAATATTTGTCCAAAATGCTTAATTTTCAAATACCAATAAGATTGCAGTACTCCCGTTTTTAAATCTATTTGGTAGAATTAAAATGGATAGATTCTGTTTGGGCCTGTTAGTTAGTTAAGGTAAATTTTTACTAGCTACTTGACCATTTTATAGCCCTGAATATAGATTCTGTTGTTGTTTTCTTACAAAACATTACTGTAGTGATGTTTTTAAGAATTTTTTCTTATGCTCACAAAGGATGCATTTATTTGATCAAAAACACAATAAAACAGTAATATTGTGAAATATTATTAAAATTGGAAATAAGTTTTTTCTATGCGAATATATTTTAAAACATAATTTATTTCTGTGATGCAAAGCTGAAATTTCAGCATCATTACTCCAGTCCTCAAATCATTCTAATAAGCTGATTTGCTGCTCAAGAAACATTTTATAGCCCTTGAATGAAGATTCTTTTGTTATTTTCTTAAGAAAAATCACTGTAGCAGTACCATGTTGTTATTATTATCAATGTTGAAAACAGTTGTGCTGCTTCATATGTTGATGAATAGACAATAGTGTCACGCTTGTACAACAACGAGGAGCGTGGAACGAGGAGACGCAGGAGATTTCACAGTAAACACAGTCTTTAATCCTTCCAACACGGGATACACAGGGCTGCCAGGAACACATGTAGCACAAGACGAACATTCAATATCGGACAAGGGAGAATGGCACAGGCTAGAACTTAAATACAAGGGATAATTGGGGAACACAGGTGACATCAATGGAACATAATCAAACTAAACGAGGACAGGAACTTGACCAAATAAGGAAACACAGGAAGGACTACGGGGCAAAACAGGTACAAAAGTCTGACAAATAGAGGCAAAGAATGGCATTTAAAAAAAATATATATATAAATCTTCTGTAACATTATAAATGTATTTAGTGTCACTTTTGATCATTTTAATGCATCCTTGCTGAATAAAAGTATTAATTTCTTTCAAAACATCTTAATGAACCCAAACTTTTGAACGGTGTATGATTAACACATTTGTATATTTACATGGTTTTCCAAAGTATAACTTCATCAAATACCATGGTATTTCCATGATGGCAAAACATTTGAGGTATTTACTATGATACATTTAATAATTTTGAAAACGAATAGTGTGTCAATGCAGAATACAGCATACTTCACAAATTTTACATCAAGAAGCTTTTAGATTTTCTGAAGAATCTTTTGCATCTTCAGAGAGATTAACATTATTTTTATATTTGTTTTCATTGTTTCAAATTCATAGATAAAAATGCAAATGTCGATGCTTACGATGCATTTGCTTGAAATCTACTGTGCCAAATAAAATGATCTGCATTATGAAGCATTTTAGTATGCAAATCCTTAACACAGCAGTAAATAAACCTGATTTTTTTGCACATATAGGTTGTATTATGCTGTACAATGTAATGTACTAGCCTTGTTGGTGTTAATGCTAATGTGGAAGCCCCAGTATGTGCTGTGACCTTAGCGTCTCCAGTTACGCCTCAAACCCTGTGTAATTCCCCCCGCAGCAGCTGCCCATGCTGGTGGGCCAGACAAAGTGAGAGCAGTACGAGGGCTGCTGGAGGGAGGGAGAGGTCAGGTCCCAAAATAGCCCCTCGGTGTGGTGAGACAGCCCCTCCTCCAGAGAGAAAGACAGAATGGAAGAAACAGGCCAGTGAAGTGAGTGAGGAAGAGATACACAGAGAGAGAGAACGACAGCATATCAGACAGCATGAGCGCACAGAGCTGTCACATCTGACATCAGATCTGACACACATCAACGCCGCATGCAGCGCAGAGCACACTAAACCAATCTCTGACTTCATTCTCTTTGATTCATTGTGTTTTACTTCAGCCAGCGAGCAGGTAAGAGGACGGATCAACTGACACGCTCAAGTATTTTTCTAACAGGAAGTCACTGATGGGTTGACATTGCTGAGATTGTTTGAAATATTGTTAGGGTGGGAAGTCGAGTGGCTGTGTTTCTTTTATGGATAACTGAGTAGGCTGGGTTTGTGTTTGGTGATTTATAAATGATAAAGGCTAAGAAATGACGTGTTTTGTAGGAAAAGTTTTATGTATTATTTTGCATTTGGAAATGGAAGAACTTTTATTGCAAGTTCATTTACGTGAGAGTGTTTGTATCCATGTGCTTGTGTCATCAGAGGTCACATGGTATTGAGAGGGCAGCTGTGGCGCGCTTACACCGTTCCCTGTCACTTTCACTGGCTAGTGATGAAAAAGTACCTAAAAGTACCATAGTACTACCAAGGTTTTTTGTACAACGGTGTAACTATCGTTGTACACGGTTTAACATTTTTGGGTCGATAGGTTTTTCAAAAGATGTTTGAAAGAATTCTCTTATGCTCACCAAGGCTGTATTTCTTTGATAAGACAGTACTATAGTGAAATATTATTACAATTTGAAATAACAGTTTTCTATGTGAATATATTTCAAAATGTAATTTATTCCTGTGATGCAATGCTGAATTTTCAGCATCATTACTTCAGTCTTCAGTGTCACATGGTCCTTCAGAAATCATTCTAATATGCTGATTTGTTGCTCAATAAACATTTCTTATTATTATTGCTGTTAAAAATTGTTGTGGAATAGTATTAATTTCTTTGGGGGAAAATTCTTTTTTGGTGTACATATACGTACAGTTAGCTGGTCAGTTTCACAAAATAAAGACTAGGTGATCAGGGTCTTGTGTGACCCTGAATGGTGTATTTTGTGACATTGACCTTGGAAAATAGGACATCAAATATTGATTTGAGTGGGGGGGAAGACACCACAGAGTCATATGAGAGACTTGAAACCTGCACAGCTATGTAAGAAATTGAGACATTGATCAATTAAATATTTTTGTGGTCATTATAATGCTGCAGTTGACCAATAAGAATCAATTAAGAGTAATTTGAATCATTAGAGAGTCAAACATACCAGATACTGTTTAAAATCAACCCTGATATGTTTTAAGCTTGAAAATGCTTAGTGTAAAAGCATTTGTTTTGTTCATCGGCTATTTAATAGCCAAACTAAAGTAGTTCTCCCACTATATCATTTAAATATATATTGAATTAGATATTTGAATCTATTTGATGTGATTCTTGTGTGATTTTTCTGTTACAATAAATCTTGACACTATCTTCAGGGGACCTTTTGGTTTGATTAAGTCATCATAATCTGTATTACAGTATGTGTGCTGCAGTAGGTGATCTATGAACCCTGTAACATGGTCAGCTTGTACTCTACTGTTTGTTTTTGAGCCAGCGAGGCAGGAGTGTATGGGACCTGCTGCATTTTGGCGGCATGTCTGACCTACATTCAGCGGTGCCGTGTTATATTAGGGAGTGGACGACACCGTATCAGAGATGCTGCTGGCCACAGCTCTGGTGTTGCTATGTTGACAACGAGCTGCAGTTGTTTTGGCATGTCTGCCATGCCCCATGAATGCTCCTGTGAACTATATTCTCTCTCACCTTTCTCTTAATTGTCTCAATGCTTTTTAGGTTCTGACATTTTCACACGTTTTGGACAAAATACTGAACTAGTTTGTTTTTCAGAAAGAAAACAAAACATACACAGTGATGTCAAAGATGCAGTTGCCACTTGGATTGATATTATGTTTTTAATGCAGTTAAATACAAATACAATTTTATTTTATTTTATGATGCAATTACAATTATAGCAAAGTGGCAAAATGTTTCAAAAGGAAGTTACAGTTTATGTCCTTGGAAACATGTCCTATTTTGACTCCTAAATTAAAAGTTTTTATAAATGACAGTGTTTTAAGTTTGGTAAGATGAGGCAACTGTCAGACTTTCCTAGCAGCTGAGCCTCCCGACTTACACAGACTGGGGGAGGGAACATGACATGATCCAACCACAAACAGTGGACCCAAACTGTATTTGGACACTTAAGGTACACTTTAAAAAGTCTCTCATTGCATTACTTTGTAGAAAAAATGCAATTGTTATCTGACTTCACATGCAATCACTGTCTAATGTAATGAATGACACAGTAGGACATCTTGGAAAATGCTAACTTTAGCCTGATAGCACTGAAAGAGAACGGACCACCCTCCCAGCAAATTGCTGTCCAAAAAGCCATGCCTCCTGAACGTATATATGCACACAGACCAGACAACCAGAGACAACATTACTACAATACATCATGTGTCATTCATCGGTGAGAAAACTTCATAGTACAGTTATTTTTCCGTACATTTCTGCCATATGTACATTGACTGACAGTCACCACTGATAAGCTACCACTAAATATTGTAGAAACTTAATTTGCTGTAAAGTTGCTTTGCAATGATTTGTATCGTGAAAAGCGCTGTACAAATAAACTTGAATTGAATTGAAGTTTGTAAAAGTACCAGGAAGGAAGATCAGGTTGTTGATGTTTGCCTGCCATTCTCGCTCTGTCTGGTCCGCGTACGTGAACACGCTGATGACGTATCCTATCTGCGCGAACCGGGTGCACAGAGGTATGCAAATACATATGTTGACAGACAGGTTGGAAAGCCAATCAAAACGCTCGGAACGAGCATTTTGATTGGACGAACATTTCTTGGTCCTACGCCTTCCACAGAATATATAAATACAGATAAATACATTTAGACCACTTAACTTAATGATTGCTTTCGGGATGTGAAGAGACTTTCAACCAGCATAACAAAAAATGTTTCTGAAGACAATCACCTTTTGCACCTTTAAGTTGAGAATTAAATGTCCAAATACGTTTTTGGGGTCTATTTAAATGTGCAGTTGCTGTGTAGTGTTCCTACACCATCTCATCTTATTCTGTTTTGTGATCTCATTTTCTGAAATTAGTTACTGCTTCTGAATCTAGCCTTTTAATATCAGCCCATGGCTGCTTGATTTATGATTTGAACCACAGTGACAGTAAAAGAAAAGCCCCCTAGACCTAGTGACCCACGGTCGTAAATGTGCTCTTCGCTGCTGTGACTTTCACATCAGATGAACCTGATGAAACAAGCAACTGGTTAGCAACTATAATGATATTATATATATCCCAATAAGATCCCAGTGAAATCATCTTAAAATCATAAAAATGTCAAGTAGCACAACAGCACTGTACAGTACTACATACATTCATTTTGAACGGTAGTGTATATGTTGTGAAAGGCGTAATTTACTTGGAAAACCACATGGGCAGTGTGGTGCTCTTTGGTATATTCTGAGATCTCTGTATTATTCACTTGTCATGAGAAAATGAATCAAATGTCCCTCCATTTCCTCTTACATGGATACATAACATGGTGATGTTGTTTCTCTTGTGCCTGGCTGAAGGTGGGTTCAAGTAGTCTTCACTTGACTGAAGTTTAGTTCCTTTTAGCAAAACAATATTAAATGCTAAAACTCCAGAAAAGCCTTGAAATGGTATTTGGTATGCATGATGCAGATATATCCTGTTGAGTAATTCAATCTTTGCATCAGTGAGTCGTGATTCTGGAAAAATCTCTCTTCTTTCAGAGAATTCTAAAGTAATTGTTACTCATGTCCCGTTCTTTCTGCTCTTTCTCGTGAATTGTAATTCATATGAACTATTTTGTCTGAACATTCAACGTCTTCCATATTTTAATATGGATATCCTGTGGGTTCTGGGTTGCTGATGGAAATAGGTATTTTAGCACAGGAGGAAGTAGTTGAGAAAGCCACATGATCAGAAATTGTGCTGTAGGAATCCAGTGCCATCATATGATGTGTAATTCCATGCATAAAATAGCAGATCATAATATCAGTTGACTGACTATGCATTTGTCTGTCTGATAGGACATCTGTGAAGACATATCGGATCATGTCGAGCAGATCCATGCCCTGTTGGAAACCGAGTTCTCCCTGAAGCTCCTGTCCTACTCGGTGAACATCATAGTGGACATCCAGAGCGTGCAGCTCCTCTGGCACCAGTTGCGAGTGTCCGTGTTGGTTCTGAAAGAGAGGCTTCTCCAGGGCCTCCAGGACTCCAACGGCAACTACACCCGCCAGACTGACATACTGCAAGCCTTCAGCCAGGATCACAACGAGGTCAGATACATCTCCAAAACATCATCCAAATTAAACCACCTAAAGCGGGTACATCCCTTACTAATTCACAAGGACAGAAAGTTAGGGGAGTGTACCATAAACTCATTTGATATACCCTTGACCAAAGACATTCAGAATAGGCAACCCTTGCAAACATGCTTTTCTAGCAAACACTTGCAGTGAAGTGCACTTGCTTATCTTAGATCAATTCAGGATTGATTTCATTACATTTTAAATTTGAGTTTGCAAATGTTTGCAAATGAATGTTTGTTTTTGTGGTCTTGATCATCTTTAGGCTCGGCTGGACGCTTTGACAGAAGTGGACGACTCTGGCCAACTGACTATTAAATGCACTAAGGACTACTTCTCCTTGGACTGCGGCATCACTGCTTACGAATTGAGCGATTACAGCCCCATTGACGACCCAGAAGGTCGAGGGCCACGCTCCCTTTATCCAGAGTTGGAGCAAGACTTTCCAGAACTGCTTCAGAGTGTGGATCTCCTAAACATCGCAGCCTCTAGACAAAACCAGGTGTCATCTCCACCTGCAGAAGAGTCCATTTCCTCCACCCAGGAACCTCAAGAGACAATCAGTGGCCCCACCAAAGAAGAAAGCACACCAGATTCAGCAATGCAGGGAGATTGTGGCTTTGGCCTTTCCAAACGCCCTCTTCAAAGTGGCTTTAAGAGTGATGTGTCTCCTACACAGCCTTTGCCTAAAAAGCCCATGTACCTGGAGGGTGATGGGGACACAAGGTGCACTAGGTCTTCGCCTCTCCAGTACCAGGCTGACATGAGTAGAAGCACACCCTCCCTTCTGGATACACCGGATCGCTCGAAGTTCTGGCTGGAGCTGGAATCAGTCTATCCAGGCAATGGGAGTCAGTCCTATGAGAGTCTCCATTCCGTAAACGGAAGGAACTTGCAGATAAGTCTCAAGAGACCATCGGAAGTCCCTCTGGAGAGACGCTCATCGGAGGCCATGCAGGGATTCCACACGCAGAAGCACTTGACAAACTTCAAGACTATGCACTCCAAAGCCAAGCAGGCTTACAGTGACTCTTCCAGCCCTCCACCATCTTCAGGGGAGGACATCTCAGACCCTGACCAGCGGGAAATGTCATCCAGTCCAGACGATCAAGCTCCCACCACAGGTTCTCTCTGGATCATGAACCAGAATGCTCTGTGCATCTCCAACCCATCTGGAAGCCCCAAAGAGCAATGGTATGGCTCAGATGAGTTCCTCGCTCTTCCCGCCCAGCTGAAAAAGACAGAGATGTTGGCGATGAAGCTGGAAAGCCTCGCTCAGGCTTTACCACAAAGGAGCCTGCAAGAGTCCATCCAGGACGTGGATGACTGGGAGCTTACTGAGGTCAACCCTGATTGGGAGAGCAGCAATGATCTTCTTTTGCTTCACTCCTATAAGAAGCCCTCCCGAGCCGGCCGCTTTTCACCTACCTCATCGAGCGACGTGGCACCTTCTCTGGATGAAAGCATCGAGTCTGGCCCACTCAGCGACCTGTTGTCCGAGGATGAGGGGGCGCGAAGTACACCTGAATCCAGGGGTAGAAATATATCGGCTGGCCAGCCCAATGCACCAAAGATGATGTTTCAGTGCACACCCTTGATACAGCAACTACTAGCAGATATTCAGCACCAAGAGAACTACCATGATGTTTGGGCGAAGCTAGAGGTAAGAGATTTCTGCTTTTTGGAATAGTATTCTTGTATAACTTTTCCAAGGACTATTTTTGAAATTGAATAATTACTTACTGAGTACTGTGCAGTATATGCTGTATACTGTGCCGTATATACTAAAAACCATGCAGTATATGCTTTATACCAGGGCTGTCCAAACTCGGTCCTGGAGGGCCGGTGTCCTGCAGAGTTTAGCTCCAACTTGCCTCAACACACCTGACTGGAAGTTTCTATGCCTAGTAAGAGCTTGATTAGCTGGTTCAGGTGTGTTTAATTAGGGTTGGAGC